>NC_066581.1:420908777-421210206 GCF_024323335.1 Lathyrus oleraceus
CCGGTGCTCCCGGCCACGACGTGGAGAATTGTTTTCCGTTGAAGACCAAGGTTCAAGACCTTATGAGGTGTGGCATTTTGTGCTTCGAGGACGTAGGTCCTAATGTTAAGAAGAACCCATTGCCTGAGCATGGGAAATCTGTCAACATGGTCCAGGGCTGCCCTGGTAAGTACAAGGTCAAATATGTTACCCATATTCGACAGTCGTTGGTTGAGTTGCATCGTTTGCTGTGTGATTACAGTCATTATGAGGACGATCATGATAAATGCCGAATTTGCCCTGTTAACAGATTGGGTTGTCACCAGGTGCGCAAAGATCTTGAGGAAATGCTGGACGAAGGAGTTATTGAGATCCTTCAGAATAGGAATGTTGACGAAGATGAGCCTGAGGTCAACGTGATTTCCCCAGTATTTTGGATACCCGAACCTGTTGTTATCAAGTACGATGGTAGCAAGCAGAAGGTTTCCCCTTCCCTGATTATTAAGCCTGCCGGTCCTGTGCCCTATTCTTCCAAAAAGGCAATTCCATTCCGTTACAACGTTGTTGCTGTAGAAGATGGGAACACTACTAGAATAAGTCATTTTAGCCTCCTAGTTTAGAGTCGGCCACCGACACGGACACTATTAGTGTCGGCTAAGCCTACACTAACGGACTCTATCTACGTACATCTTTTAAGACAAGTTATTTTTTTTATCAGTGTCGGCAAAACCGACACTACTTGTTATGTTACCTTTGAAGAATGTTTGATTAATTTATTTAGAGTCGGTGTGACCGACTCTATCTAGTAGCATTATTTTTTAATTAGTATTTATTTACTTAGAGTCCGCGAAGCCGACACTATTCTTATAACATATACATTTTCCATTTATTTATCTATAATATGTATATATATTTAAGGTTTAAGTATTTTATTTTTTAATTAGAGTCCGCTTGGCGGACGCTATGGAATTTTCTATTTCTGACCAAAAATTGCGCGACAGCTTATTTCCCTCTTTCCTTTTCCCTCGTCATTTTTCACTCTCCCTCCATTTCATTTCACAACACGAAAACCCTAATTCCATGCTAAATCGTGAATCCGTTTTTTCCCAATTTCGTGAACCGATTCGTGAATCCCTAATCCGTGAATCCATTGAAGAATCCCTAATTCAAAATCCCTCGTTAAAGGGTTTCTGAATCATCAAAGGTAATGCATATTCATCTCAAGTGATTTCCATGGAGTTTTGGTTTAATGAGTATGAGATAGTCATATGTTTTATGTTTTCTGAATGTAGGTTTTCCAGAACTATCGGCTTTGTGGATGCTGGAATCAACTTTTCTTTGCAAGTTTAGTATTGTTTCCAAATATGTTTAAAGTCTCCTTTAAGTCTGAAACTACAAAAATCAAATTATTTGCTAATTGGTTTTCTGAATGTAGGTTTTCAAGAATGCTCATCTTACTTAGTGGAGGCAGTAAGCAGTTGTTGAATGCAAGTTAATTTGGAACCGAAGCACTATATCATCCGGGATTTTGCAAAGACAACTCTTTCTCAAGGTTAGTCATCCCTATGTTAATTTGGAACCAGACTGAACTGTTAGTGTTTGCAATAGTTAGTGTTTGCATCAGTTAGTATTTCTCAAGGTTGAGAATTATTTATGAATTGATTTTGTGGTTATGAGGAGGCTATGGAATTTCCTAAGTTCTGCTTAATTATTTCTTATGGGGTCAAACTAAAAGAGCTGAAAAAGTTTGTGCTGGTTTAGATTTGTTTTTGTGGAACCAAGGTTTCTGGTATGTTGATGATATTGATGCATGTTTTCATGCTTCCTCTTATCTTGAATGTCCTTCATGTGGTTCTCTTGATGATGTTGCCTCCGAGTAATTTCCAGTTGTTGCATTGTGTATTGATGATGCGGCTGCTTGAGTGCTTTATAGATGAACTCATATCTGTAGTTTAGTTTCCCTTTTGTTGCTTGATGTATGTCCTCTAATGCTCTAGATTGTCCTGTTCTTGATGAGATATTTGCTGTTGAGCCTTCCTTGCTTCAGGCTGAAGGTGATGTTTTCATTGTGCCACCTGATTTGGCTGTTGTGCTTCTTGAATTATCTGTTGTGCCTGCATTCCATAACTGAATTATCTGCTTCTTGAATTATCCTGTTCTTGATTATCTGGCTGTTGTGACCTGATTATTAGTGCTTGTTTTCTAACTGTTGTTGATGTGTCTTAGTTAGTGCTTTGCTTGCTTCTAGTGACTGCAATTGAGAAGTGTTCCTTTGTTCTGTCTTGTGTTGTTGTCCTGTTGTGCATTCCACGAATTCGCGATATAGGGTTCGAAGAGGTTAGAATGGTGATTTATGTTAGAACGTTCGAAGAAGTCGCAAAGTTATGAGAGAGTGAGGTTATAGTCATTTTTCAATTCTGATTGCAGGTGATTTGCTTGAGAAGTTTGTTGGGAAAAGTTGTTAGGTAACGGTTTAGAATTTGTTGTGAAATTCGGTTAGTTGATTTTGGTCATGAGAGAATGATGGTTCTGTTAGTTGGTTCCGTTAGTTGTGAAGAGTGAAGGTTCAGTTCTGTTATAGGTTGGGAAGAGGAGTTTTGAAGTTTGTTATTTTCGGAGCGGTTGTTGAAGAAACCTGGAAGTTAGAAGTTGGTTAGTGAGGTTCAGTTTCTATTAACAAAGTTAGTTATTAGTGAAAGTGGGATGCTTTCAAAACCGTGCGTCTCATTGACATTCATACGAAAATAACAATAAGCCAGTGTGGTTTACAAACCTGTGGAGAAACCAATAGGAACTAACTGAATTAATATTACTAATACCAAAATTCAATTACAGTGGTTTTAACGGAAATGTACAAGAAATCCAAGTGTATTCTAACTGACTTGCTAATTAACATGCCGCATCATACATTGACAAGCTTTTAACGACAATATAACCGGAATTTCAAGCATTTCACATAAGCAAATTAACAAATAAAAAAACTAACATAGACTAACAGGGAGAATAATTACTAATAATTTTTTAATAACAGGAAGTCACTAACCCAATCATTTCAATAACAGTTCCAAATTTCCACTTAACTGTTTCTTAGTGTCCTAACAGGAATTTTAACAAATTAACATCCTCACAGTCTTTTTTTACTAACTGAAATTAACCTGCATAACTACATTCACATAAAACAAGGAGGGAAAATTTTACAATTTTCATTTCAGTTACATTCCACTTAAATCTCAATTTCGATTCAACTAACTTTTGAATTTCTAAACTAACTGAATTTACAATGGAATTTAATTTCAAAACAGAATTTGAGTTAAACATTTCACTCACCAAATCCACCTCTAACAGATTTTATAACTTCTCATAACAGATCCTAACTAACTAATAACCTCTAACAGAAACAAAATTGCTGCACAGTTTCTGTTATGAACTTCTTAGCTAATTAAGTGTTAGGAAATTAATTAGTTGAATGTGTTATTACTTATTAGTAATGTCAGCTGTGAACTATTGTTGAAAGTCTAATAGTTTGCTTCTGTTAATGTTAATGTTGAGTTGTTATGACTTAAATGAAACCATGATATGCTTTTATTGTGGACTGCTATTAGCGAACTGTTTGGTGATTACTGAATTTCTGTTAGGATGGAGTTAAGTTTCTGTTAGATTTCTTACTTGAGTTAAGTCTGCTATCAGTTAGTAGGTTGTTTTGAATTCTGTTATGACTGTTAATGTTTGTTAAATTTCGGTTAAGTGAAAATTGTGAGAGTTAATTAGTTAGGAAAACAGAATTGAAAAATGACTATAACCTCACTCTCTCATAACTTTGCGGCTTCTTCGAACGTTCTAACATAAATCACCATTCTAACCTCTTCGAACCCTATATCGCGAATTCGTGGAATTGTGAACCCTACAAATTTTTGAACTTTATTTTGATTTCGAACACGCATTGGCTATGTTGTGTTTTTCTCTTTTCGGTTTCCCTTGGATTGCGAATTGGTTATGTTGTAAATGAAATTCTAGCATCGGGATATAACCTTTCACCTTTGTGGCATTTGATTCGCATAGATTTTGTTTATATTTCGAATTAAGTTCTATTCTGTTGTTGTGATCACTGTCCCAGTGTTGTGTTTTTTTTTCTGGTTTCGAGGCGGTTGCTTTGTGTATCGGCTAGCTTATGTGTTTTGGTTGCGTATGTTTGTAGGTAGAAGTTTTGTTTTGGTTTGTATGTTGATTTGTGTTGGCATGGTAATAATTTGGTACTACTGTACATGACAGTCTATATAGTGACTACATACTGCAAGTTGTTAGTTATTTCCATTAACATGTAGTTTTGGTTCGGTTTACATTAAAAAGTTGTTAGTTGTTAGCTATTTGATGTGTGCTTTTTGAAGTTGTTAGCTATTTCGAAGTTGTTAGTGACTACATACTGCAAGTTGTTAGTTGTTAGCTATTTGATGTGTGCTTTTTGTTGTTTTCAGAAGTGATGCTTTCACAATTGATGAAATAATTTGCAGTGACTTTACTATGCATTTGTTGAACTAAAATTAATTTAATATTATACTCGCCACATCTTTTCTTTTACTTTTAATTTTATCAGAAACTGCATTTGATAATGTTATGATACTGTTAAGAGTGTGAGACTGACTAATCCTTTTATTTTTATGACAACAGATGACTAAAAGAGGTGGAAAAGCTAAGGTATTAGCACCAGGAAAACTTCAAGAAGAACGAAATCGCATAATTAACAAGAAGCAAATCGTTAGGAAACCTGCTCAAACAACATTGTCTATGCAGGATGCATCATCGGCACCAACACCAGCTCAGGCAGCACCGTCCGTGCAGGTTGCATCGTCGATGCCGACATCAGCTTCGAAAAAATCATCTGTGCAGGCTGCATCGTCGATGCCAACACCAGCTCAGGAAGCATCGTCCGTGCAGGTTGCATCATCAATGCCAACATCAGCTTCTAAAAAATCGTGTGTGCAGGCTGCATCGTTGATGCCAACACCAGCTCAGGCAGCATCGTCCGTGCAGGCTGCATCGTCGATGCCAACACCAGCTCAGGCAGCATCGTCTGTGCAGGCTGCATCGTCGATGCCAACACCAGCTCCAACTGTAGTACCTGTTCATGCCACTACCTCTGAGAAATTCAGTTTTATGCCTACTCCAACTTTAAGCCATCAAACAATGGCTGGCCCTCAAAGTATAAACCTTCAAACAATGGCTAGCCCTTCAAATTTGGAAGAGGAGGAAGATGTGGATGAGGCGGTGGGTCAAGAAACTATTACCCCTCTTGTGCCAACAATAGATGAGAATGGGAAAGTTATTATAAAACCATCTGGTACTGGGTAAGTCATATATATTCTCATAATTTAATAATTTAGTAGTTTTATTATTGTATTTTGTCTAAAATATATATAACCTGTTAAGAAAGTTGAGAATATTACTATCCATATGATTCTTAATAATTTAGTAGTTTTATTATTGTATTTTGTAGGCTAGTTCCTGCCAAAGAAGTTGCTGGTGCCATTAATTATGCGATACGCAAACAATTTTATAAACCTATACATCATTGGTCTGCACTCGATCCTGATACGAAAGCTGATTGGTTTAAGTTGTTTGGAGTAAGTATTTATTGACTTTTGTCACTTAAGTTGATCAAATTATATTTAAAAAAGTAACTAATTGGTTATTAATATTAATTATGTGATTTTAATTATTTTTAGGAGAAGGTTTCGTGGGATCCTTTCGATCATGCATTTGTCTATAGCGCATTTGAAAAAAAGGAAGAAAACGATTAAACGACATGTTGGGGAAGGCGAGGAGAAAAGGGACTCGACCTTCATGGATTGGTGATGATGCTTGGGTTGAACTTCAAACTTATTGGAAAAAGACCGAGTTTTTGGCTGTGTCTTCTCAAAACAAGACCAATCGAGCTTCCGCAAGAGGCGGAGCAGTCCACACCACAGGCCGTAAGGCTCATATTGATGTTGCACTTCAACTTGTAAGTAATAAAATCCTAACAAATTATTATTATTATGAAGATTCTTTATATCTTGACAGTTTTACTCGTATTCTGTATTGATTATTGGATTATTTGATTTTTGTAGTCACGTGAACTTCAAAGGGATCTGCGTCCCGATGAGTTATTTTTAAAAACACACAAGAGGAAAAATGGTGAATGGGTTGACAGTCGTGCTGCATCTACTTATGTAAGTTCTCGTAAATTTTACTGCATCAATATTTGCATCCATGCTTTCAGAAGCAGACTTATTCAAATTAAACTCTCCAAAAAGGATCTAGTTATCCATTTTTATAGTCTAATGTAAGTTAAATATAATAGCACAAGTCCTATGTTTAACTATCAGTTTGAAATTCCTGCAATCAGTTTGCTGTGCTGTTTGATATTTGTTTGAAATTCCTACATCAATATTTGCTGTGCTGTTTGATATCAGTTTGAAATTCCTGCAATCAGTTTGAAATTCCTGCTTGTGTTATCTTGCTGTTAAATATTCCTTACTTTTTCAACCTACTGACAGTGACGTGCTAACAACTCAACATTACTCACTAATCCGACTCCTAACACTAACAGAAATCAAACATTCAATTAACCATATGCTAACCACTAATTCGAACTATTTTTTTTACTTGCAGTCCAATTAAGGTTGGTATATAATTCTAATAGAGTTTCAAAACTGCTAACTCTATCCATGTAAACTAACTCTAACTTTTGTGATAATTCGTTCTATTAATCAACAAGGAGCATAGTTAGTAATATTTTTTATTAGTTTTTTTGTTTGGTTGTTACACTGTGAGTGAAGTTAGGAAAGAGTTGTTAAAATGCAATTAATTATAACTTCTGTTAGATGACAGTTGGAATGTTAATTCGGTTAGAGTTAATTTGTTAGATGTTTGGACAAGTTGAATTCTGCTAGGGAATCGATTCCATTGAAAATGAAATTCTGTCACATATATTACCTTCTAGATGCATGAGTTTACTAAGTCGATTTTGATCAAATGGAAACTAGCTTAATTGGTTCAGTCACATGAAAATGCTAGCAATCTTGTGGTGCAAATTGATTTGATTCATGATTTATGAAAACCTACTGTTAATTGATTATGCATTATTGTCACACTTATTTGAATATTAAATAGGATGGTTATTACTGTTTGCATTTTATTGAATTACGAAGTTATTGAATCAATTAGGAAATGAATGTGATTGAACAAATTTGGTTAAGTTGTTGTTGCTGCAGTTTTTTATGAAATTGAAACGCAGGTTGAAAAATCAATTAGGAAACTAACTATTACTAACTATGTAACTCAAACAAACTTAGCATTATAAATAGTTAACTGATTCAACCTTTTAACAACATTTAACAAATTCTAACAATTCTTAACAGAGCACTAACTTCTAACCAACATATCATCTCTAAATTCTTAACAGAGCACTAACTTAGCATTATAATGTTGTGTTATGCAGAAGACTTTTAAAGAGAAGTTTGATGCAGAACTTCAGCCAACTGAAGAAGGGAATGGAGAGGTTGTTCAGGTGTTAGATGGAGAGCGTGTAAATCAGCTATGGACAGAGGCTGCTGGGGGCCGTAACCGTGGTCGGGTTTATGGCGCTGCAGATTTAGCTATTAATCTAAAACGTGGATCAAAAAGTTTTACCCAACAATCTCAAACTCCTCAACACTCTATGTTTGGGATGTCATTAGAAGCTGAAAGAGCAGCTAGAATTAGAGCTGAACAAATTGCCGAGGCTGCAACGACCCAATTACAAGAGGCTAACGAAGCAATGCGAGCTGCTACCGAGGCTGCAAAAGCTGCTACCGAGACTGCACAAAGGATGGAGAGGGAGATGAATGCTTGGAAGGAATTTATGATGAAGAAATTTGACACTTCAACTTTTGTATCACATTCTCATCATTATGATGACGATTTGGATGATCAATCATTAGATGAAGATTGATCTTGTACTTTTAGTAGAACGAATTAATCTCGGATGTGATTACTTTTTGTGTATGTTTTTTGAAAGTTAATGTGGGTAGAACTTTTGTAGTTACTTTCACGAATGTTTAAAATTGTTTCCAAATGTTTTACCATAAATATGATATTGTGGATTGAAAAAATTTGTTCGAGTGAGGTTGTCATGTTGCAACCCGTTATTGTCCTTTTTTGTTGACTTTAGAGTCGGTGTATGCAAGGCTAAATATTAGTATAGACTTTTCTATGTTGACTTTAGGGTCGGTGACACGGACGCTATCTGTTGACTTTTTTTGTTGACTTTAGAGTCGGACCGGCCAACGCTAAACATAATATTGACTTTTCATGGTTTTGAAACAACATAGCGTCGGTTCCATTAGTGTCCGCTTTAGCCTCCGTCTCCCCGAGGCTACGTAGCGTCGGTGTATCTTTAGCCGACGTTACACAGTAGCTTCGCAACTTTTATTCAAGGCCCGACACCGACGCTAAACCGACGCTAACCACATATTAGTGTCTGTTTTTTCACCGTTAGCGTCTGTAAATGGCCGACGCTAAAAACAGTTTTTCTAGTAGTGGAAAGAGATGCCTTTGCCTTCCTCTTCTATTGTGAATATTGCTGATGTAAGTGGTTTGACCCGCAGCGGTCGTGTGTTTTCAGCACCTCCGAAGCCTTAGGCTAAGGCTAATTTTGTTGAACGCCCGATTGGGAATGCTGTGAGCACCCCGAATCCAGCACCTGTTGTTAAACCCTTCTCTGTACAAAAAACTCCTACTTCTGTTGGCCCAAGCGGCAATGTGAATGAAGACTGTGATGAGATGCTGAAGCTCATCAAGAAGAGTGAGTACAATGTTGTAGACCAGCTTCTACAAACGCCATCCAAGATATCAGTGTTATCATTACTTCTGAATTCAGAACCGCATAGGGAGGCTCTGCAGAAAGTTTTGGGTGTGGCATATGTTGATCATGATGTCACTATAGAACAGTTCGATAGCATTGTTGCAAACATTACTGCTTGTAACAATTTGAGTTTTTGTGACTCTGATCTCCCTGAGGAGGGAAGAGACCACAACTTGACTTTACACATATCCATGAACTGTAAAGACGACGCCATGTCCAATGTGTTGGTGGACACTGGGTCATCCCTGAATGTATTGCCAAAATCTACTCTTTCAAGATTGTCTTGTCAAGGGCCTCCCATGAGGTAGAGTGGAGTTGTTGTGAAAGCTTTTGATGGGTCGCGTAAAACTGTGATTGGGGAAGTTGATCTCCCAATCAAGATTGGACCAAGTGATTTCCAAATTACCTTCCAGGTTATGGATATTCACCCATCGTATAGCTGTCTCTTAGGCAGACCATGGATTCACGAGGTGGGCGCCGTGACATCCACCCTACACCAGAAGCTGAAATTTGTGAAGAATAAGAAACTGGTAGTGGTAGGGGGAGTAAAGGCTCTCCTGGTTAGCCACTTGTCTTCTTTCTCATATATAGATGCTGAGGATGAAGTTGGAACTCCTTTCCAAGCTTTATTTATAGCTGAGCCTGTTGAGAAGAGGACTCCTTCATTTGCTTCCTATAGAGATGCGAAATTGGCCATTGAGTGTGGCGCAATTGCTGGTTTAGGAAAAATGATTGAGCTGGAAGACAATAAGTCTCGGGCTGGCATTGGCTTTTCTTCTGGGGTCTTCAATGAGAAAGGACTGTTCAAGAGTGGAGGTTTTATCCACACCGGTCAGGAGGAGGAAACTGCTGCTGTCTTGGAAGAGGATGCAGAGGACTCTGACAATTTTGTTATCCCTGGAGGGATCTGCAACAATTGGGTCGCTGTGGATGTTCCTACAGTCGTCCACAAGTCAACGTAATGTTTACTTTGTTTAAAAACCCTTCTTCCATGACAAAAGGAGAAGTGATGACATTGTTGGCAGCATAAATACAATGATATTTTCATTCAATAAATTCATGTTAAATGTTTGTTTTTCCAATTATTTTCCCTTTTTGCTTTTTTGCATGAAATTGGTGATCACATAAAACCCTAAAAAAGAATAAAATCAATCTTTTCATCTGCATAATGATTTGCCTTGTTTGATTTCTAAAAGCTTTTCATATCCAAAATCATTATGCAGGTTGATTTTTAAACCCATTGAACATAATGATCCAACGCCATCTCCCAATTTTGAATTCCCTGTATTTGAGGCAGAGGAAGATGATGTTGAAGAGATTCCTGACGAGATTACCCGTCTACTTGAGCATGAAAAGAAGATCATTCAGCCGCATTTTGAGAATCTGGAAACAGTCAACTTGGGGTTTGAAGATTGTGTGCGAGAAGTGAAGATTGGGGCACTCCTGGAAGAATCTGTCAAGAAGGGGTTGATCGAATTGCTACGAGAATATGTTGATATCTTTGCTTGGTCGTATGAAGACATGCCAGGTCTAGATACAGATATTGTGCAACATTTCCTGCCCTTGAAACCTGAGTGCGTGCCTGTGAAGCAGAAGCTCAAAAGAACTCATCCTGATATGTCAGTGAAGATCAAAGAAGAAGTTCAGAAGCAAATTAATGCGGGGTTTCTGGTGACTTCTACATATCCTCAATGGGTGGCCAATATTGTGCCCGTGCCCAAGAAAGACGGAAAAGTCCGGATGTGTGTGGATTATAGAGATTTGAATAAAGCTAGCCCAAAAGATGATTTCCCTCTACCACATATTGATATGTTGGTAGACAATACAGCTAAATTCAATATCTTCTCATTTATGGACGGATTTTCCGGATATAATCAGATCAAGATGGCACCCGAGGATGTGGAAAAGACAACATTCATCACACCTTGGGGAACATTCTGTTATCGAGTGATGCCCTTCGGTTTGAAGAACGCCGGAGCCACGTATCAACGAGCTATGACTACCTTGTTCCATGATATGATGCACAAGGAGATCGAGGTATATGTTGATGATATGATTGCTAAGTCAAGAACGGAAGTTGAACATGTAGAGCACTTGGTGAAGCTTTTTCAGCATTTGAGGAATTTCAAGCTTCGTCTGAATCCCAACAAGTGTACATTTGGAGTCCATTCTGGCAAGTTATTGGGCTTTATTATCAGTGAAAGAGGTATTGAGGTTGATCCTGCAAAGGTCAAAGCAATACAAGAGATGCCTGCGCCCAAAACTGAGAAGCAAGTCCGAGGTTTTCTTGGTCGCTTGAATTATATTTCTAGATTCATATCCCACATGACTGCCACATGTGCGCCGATATTCAAGATCCTCCGGAAAGATCAGTCTCATGATTGGACCGAGGATTGCCAGAAAGCTTTCGATAGTATCAAAGAATATCTGTCTGAACCTCCGATCGTGTCTCCGCCTATAGAAGGAAGACCTTTGATCATGTATTTGACAGTTCTTGAAGACTCGATGGGTTGTGTACTTGGTCAGCAAGATGAATCAGGGAAGAAAGAATATGCTATTTACTACCTGAGTAAAAAGTTCACTGATTGTGAGTCTCGATACTCAATGCTTGAGAAGACATGCTGTGCTTTGGCTTGGGCCGCTAAGCGTTTACGCCAGTATATGATAAATCATACAACTTGGTTAATATCCAGAATGGATCCAATCAAGTATATATTTGAGAAGCCTGCTTTAACTGGGAGGATTGCCCGTTGGCAGATGTTGTCATCTGAGTATGATATTGAGTATCGAGCTCAGAAGGCTATTAAAGGTAGTATCTTGGCTGACCACTTGGCACATCAGCCGATTGAGGATCATCAGTCAGTTCAGTACGACTTCCTAGATAAGGAGATTCTGTATTTTAAAAATGAAAGATTGTGATGAGCCTACACTTGATGAAGGGCCAGAGCCTGGTTCCAGATGGAGTATGGTATTTGATGGCGCTGTAAATTAGTATGGAAATGGTATTGGGGCAGTGATTATTACTCCTCAGGGAACACATATTCCTTTTACAGCAAGGCTAACTTTCAAATGCACGAATAATATGGCTGAGTATGAGGCCTGTATTATGGGATTGGAAGAGTGCGTTGATCTTAGGATCAAGCATCTTGATGTTTATGGTGATTCGGCCCTCGTTGTCAATCAGATCAAGGGTGAATGGGAAACGAATCAGCCTGGTCTTATTCCATATAGAGATTATGCGAGGAGGATTTCAACTTTCTTTACTGAGGTTGATTTCCATCATATTCCTCGAGATGATAATCGGATGGCAGACGCTCTCGCTACGCTTGCTTCGATGATTGTGGTTAAATATTGGAATGAAGTTCCCAATATCACTGTGATGCGCTTGGATAGACCAGCTCATGTGTTTGCAGTTGAAGAGGTGAAGGATGATAAGCCTTGGTATTATGACATCAAGTGTTTCCTCCAGAACCAGGTTTACCCGCCTGGGGCATCTGTGAAAGATAGGAAGACTTTGAGAAGATTGTCAGGCAGTTTCTACCTCAACGGAGAAGTGCTTTATAAGAGAAATTTTGACATGGTTCTGCTCAGATGCGTGGATAGACACGAAGCAGACCTGTTGATGACTGAGGTCCATGAGGGTTCATTTGGTACTCATTCCAATGGACATGCCATGGCTAGAAAGATGTTGAGAGCAGGCTACTATTGGCTGACAATGGAGTCTGACTGCTGCAAATATGTGAAGAAATGCCATAAGTGTCAAATTTATGCGGATAAGATTCATATTCCCCCGACACTTCTGAATGTAATTTCATCACCATGGCCTTTCTCTATGTGGGGAATTGACATGATTGGCATGATAGAACCAAAGACGTCGAACGGTCACCGTTTTATTCTCGTAGCTATTGATTACTTCACCAAGTGGGTCGAAGCGGCGTCATATGTGAACGTGACCAGGCAGGTGGTTGTGAAGTTTATCAAGAATCAACTCATATGCCGATATGGTATGCCGGACAAGATCATTACTGATAATGGATCTAACTTGAATAACAAAATGATGAAAGAGCTGTGTAGTGAGTTCAAGATTGCACACCATAATTCTTCTCCTTACAGACCCAAGATGAATGGGGCTGTTGAAGCTGCTAATAAGAACATCAAGAAGATTATCCAGAAGATGGTTGTTACGTACAAAGATTGGCATGAGATGTTGCCATTTGCTTTGCATGGATATCATACATCTATCAGCACTTCAACAGAGGCAACCCCTTTTTCTTTTGTTTATGGCATGGAGACCGTACTCCCAGTAGAGGTGGAGATCCCATCAATGACAGTCTTGATGCAGGCCAAGTTGACTGATGCTGAATGGATTCAGAGTCGTTATGACCAACTAAATTTGATTGAAGAAAAGAGATTGACTGCCATGTGTCATGGGCAGTTATATCAGCAGAGAATGAAGAAAGCTTTTGATAAGAAGGTCAAGCCTCGTGTGTTCCGAGAAGGTGACCTTGTGCTTAAGAAAGTCTTGTCTTTCGCGCCCGATTCCAGGGGCAAGTGGACTCCAAACTATGAAGGTCCATATGTTGTTAAGAGAGCCTTTTCAGGCGGTGCTTTGATGCTTACAACTATGGATGGGGAGGATTTCACTCATCCTGTGAATTCAGATGCAGTCAAGAAATACTTCGCCTAAAAATAAAAAACAGAATAGCTCGCTAAGTTGAAAACCCAAAAGGGCGGCTTAGGCAAAAATGAGCGTCTCGGTGGATTGAAAACCCGAAAGGGCGATCCAGGCAAAAGTTAGAGACTTAAAAAATGAATATTTGCATCCTGCTAGATTGAGTACCTCATCCTGGGGAAATCTAGGCAAAAATTAGGGATTTGGCAAGTAACTGCATCCTAACAAGATTGTGTTCTACAACTGTCATCCGTCAGGGATTCTTCATTCGTCGTCAACTGAAGCTTCGAATACATCGAACTCGGAATTGGTGGAGAAATGGTCATTATGTTCAATGTAGCCCTTTTTCCAATATATATCACCAATTTCAAACTTGTAAAAGATCTATTGAGTCTTGCCGTTTGCAGGCTACCATTCCATCAAATAAATTCGAACCTTTATCCAATTATTTGCACTCTTATTTGTTTCTATTCAATAAAAGTTTTGCATGTTTTAATTGAGAAAATATCATTGTTTTGAAAAAAACAGATTTTTCACAAATTGTTTTTTAACAAAGTGAATATTCACAATGATGAAAGGATACTTAAGGGATTCTCAGTGCTCTCCCAAGGGTGGCATGATTTCCAACAGGGTAAGACATTTGTTCATATACCTGGCATGACTGTATCCTCTTTCTCCAGAATATTGTGTTGTGGGTAATCTCCCGAACAGAGTGTTTGTTGAGGTTTTTCACCTCCCTTTCTCTTCAGCAGAGCAGTGGTCTTCCCTCCTCAGCTGATGTGTCCTCTTTGGAAGGTTTGGTATTTGGTGGTTGATCCCCAGAATTCCTTCATTTCCTCAGATAGATCCCCAACGGAGTTGTTGGTGTGTTGGATCTTATCTATGATGATGCCATCCCCAACAGAGATATTGTTGTTTCCTCGGATAGATCCTCAACGGAGTTGTTGGTGTGTTGGATCTTATCTGTGTTGATTTATCCCCTGCAGGGATATGGTTGTTTCCTGGTATCTCTGATCCCTAGTAGAGTTGCTTGTGTGGCATATTCTACTTGAGCGATTCTTTTCCCCTCAGTGGGTGTGATTTCCTTGGTGAGTTTGGTACTTGGTGTTGGATCACTAGATTCCTCTTATATCCCTCAGATGGATTTCCCAGTAGAGTTGCTTTTGTGGCAGTTTCTGCCTGCACAATGAACTCTTTTCTCCGACCGTGACTGATGATTCCTCAGGAGCTGTTTGTGTTTTTCCTCCCGAGCAGAGTGTTTGGTAAAGGTATTTTAGCCTCCTTCCTCCTCAGCAGGTGATAGCTCTTGGTTCGTTTGACATTTGGGAGCTTCTGGTTGGTGGTTGTATTCCCACAAAGATCCACCAGCCCCTTTTTTTTAATAATTTCTCTGGCGGAGTGGTTTCCCCAGCAGAACTTATTTGCGCCGTGATCCGGTTCACAGTTGGAATGATTGTTGTTCATTCCCCTGTAGAGATTTTTATGATTTTCTGATATCTCTGATTCCCCTATAGAGTTGCTTTTGTGGCAGTTTCTACCGGTGCTATGAGTTTTTTCCCAGCTGAGACTGGTGATTCATCCCTGCAGTGATGTTGTGGTCTCTGATCCCCGGCAGATTGTATATTCTCCGGCGATCATGGTTTTCTCTCTTGAGATGTAGTATCGGGTGGTTAATTCCTGGACCTGTGTGTGTTAGATATGTCTATTTGTCAGCATTCATCAAACATAAATCACGCATATACATGCATAATCATAACATTCAGATATTCATGTTGCATTCTTTGCCATATATCGTTGTTTGTTGTCTCCTGCTATATGGTGATATATATTTTCCCAAGCGGATGTGTGTGTATGATCTCTCAATATAGAGTCAGCCCCTTAAGCAGAAAGTGTTTATCTTTCCTTCTGCCATTTCCCCACTGAGTTATATCCTCGTGGACGACGGTTGTTTCCGTTTCCCCCCAACACATATATTGGGATGGGTTCCCCTATTGAGTTATATCCTCATTAGGATGAGTCTTGATTCAGTTTGCCTTTTTGGTTTGATCCTAAATTGGCCTCTTGTGACTGTCTCTGGTGTTTCCCTATGGTATAAATGAATAATTGTTCAGTAACCAATAATTATTTACCTTATCCTCAGTGGAGTTTGTGGTTTTCTACCTTTATACCGGTAGTTGTAAATCCTACTTTCTTCCCCTAGTGGAGTTTGTGGTTTTCTACCGTTATACTGATAGTTGTAAACCTTTTTTTCCCCTTTGCAGAGTTAACCTTGGTTCATCCTAGTTGATGACGGTTACTCTTCTGTGGTTTTCTACCCAGTATCCGGTAGATGTAATCCCCTCTTTGATGGTTATCATTATCCAATATTCGGTATTGATATTCCTTCCCTCTTTTGGATAATTGCTTTGATTAAGCAATTTTATCCCCAGCGGGTCCTCCTCCTTCTTGTGGATAATTGCTCTGATTAAGCAATTTTATCCCCAGCGGGTCCTCTTTCATTTACCGTTTGTCGGTGATGTTTGTTGCTCCCCTTGATTGGTCATCATTATATACCTAGTTTTGGGTATCTCGATGCCTTTCTTTTTCGGTCGATTTATCCTTTATTAACCCAGTAACCGGTTGTGGATAATCTTCCATGCAAGTATATCATCTACGTTCTGACGGTAATAGATAATATGTCTCATGCACTCTTTGGTCGAAGCCTTTTGGTCCTTCCCCAACTGAGTAAGATTCGTATCCCTGTTTTGGAATCGAATGTCCTTTTCCGTGGTTTTCTACCCAGTAGCCGGTAGATGTAATCCCCTCCTTGACGGTTATCTTCATCCAATATTCGGTATTGATATTCCCCCATTTGCTTGGGTAATTGCTCTGTTTGCGCAATTTATCCCCAGCGAGTCATCTCTCGTCTACCCTGTTGTTGTTGGTAACGTTTGTTTCTCTTGATTGGTCATCATTATATACCTAGTTTTGGTATCCCGATGCCTTTCTTTTCGGTCGATTTATCCTTTATTAACCCAGTAACCGGTTGTGGATAATCTTCCATGCGAGTGTATTATCTACGTTCTGACAGTAATAGATAATATATCTCATGCACTCTTTGGTCGAAGCTTTTGTTCTTCCCCAGTCGAGTAAGGTTCGTATTCCCTTTGTGGAATCGAATGTCCATCCTATAATCGAGTTCGCGTTTAGCCCTCTTTTTGGATGATGGGTGTTTTGGGAATATTCCCCAATTCACGCTTTGGTTGGTCACCTATTATATGCCCAGTAACCGGTATCCCTGGTGTTCCTTCCTTTCTGCTCCCTATTATGACTTTGGTCCCCTGTGGAGTCAGATTTTCCTGAGTTGAGATATACCTTTTCTAGGTTTTCCTTAGATGATTTGGTTGATTGATATCTCTCACCCTTATACCGGTCTTAGATATTTATTCTTCCCGAGCTTGTTGTTCTCTCACCCTTATACTAGTGATCAGATCACATGTCTCATTGAGCTTGTTACCCAGTAACCGGTAACACCTCATCCCGCTGCTTCCCCTGGAGAGTCTTTTTAGACTTCCCCAGCGGAGTTTCTGTGGTGGATTTCTCCTTTTTCTGTGTTGGCATATTCCCCAATACATGCATTTTCCCCGGCAAGGATATTTTGTTCGAATCTTATCCCAGTCTGAGTACGGATTTTCATCCGAAGTATCCTTTTGTGGATAGTTTTGTTGTGTTGGCATATTCCCCAATACATGCATTCTTTGAGTCAGCTAGAGTCTTTCCAATGGATTTATTCCCTTTGGAAACTTTTTTCCCCAGATTCTAGTCGTGACCTTCTCGCGCAATTTATCTCTTTTTCTATCCCCATGAGAGTCCCCAGTGGAATCTTTATCCCTAGTGAGTGTATTACTCCTATGGATTGTCTTTTCTCCGAATGTCTTTTCTTCTTTGTGGACACATATCCCCATATAGTTTGTTTGTTCTGCATACATACATTTGCATTATGAGGTCTCTTAGGGACCAAAATTTGTCTCTTTGTTAGTATTTAAGCCCATTCTACCTCGTCGAGATGAAGATTTTTACCTTCACTTCTCCGGCTAGAATGAACTTAAATAGGGGCATCTGTAAGACCCCAATTTTGTCCCTAAGATCCCTCATGGCATCATAGCATTACATTGCATAGTCTAAAGGATCATTGAGCATCTTGGCTCCCTTTCCCTTTGGGTAGGGATCTCTTGTGAGTGGTTTGAGATCACCAAGCATGCTTGAATTGTATATCATTGCTTTTCTCATTTTTATTCACTAACCAAAAGCACAAAAATATGTCATTTACATTTTTGTTTGTAGCTCAAGCAATCACCAGGTCAAGAGCTTCAAGAAGATCCTTTATGCATGAGATGAGATATTTTTCTTGGGATGAGGACCACATGATCTTATATTGAGCTTACATGAGCTAGGGTTTCATTTTGAAGCAATTTCCCCAAGTGGTAGAGGCTCAAGCTAATAAAGACATGTCAAGGTCATTTGAAGACCAAAAAGTCAACTGTGCAGTCAACTTAGGGCTATGAGGTGGAGAAATGAGTTAAGACACCTCAATCATGTTCAAATGAGGCCTATTTATCATTCTAAACTTCCATCTTGAAGATTCAAAGGTCATGGAAAAAGTTACTAAAAATGGAAAATGACCTATAATTCAAAGTTTCCAAATTTGACAAGTTTTTAGTCAACTTTCAACTTGACTTGTCAACATCAAAGAAGTTTCAAATGGACTTTTGGTGAACATGAAAGTTGTAATCTTTGTATCCCCTTTCCAAAAAGTCCTAATTCATGTCCATATGTTGAATGGTTGAGAAGTTATGGTCATTTGATCACAAGGTGTGCATGGAAATTCAAAATGGCATAACTTTTGATACAAAGCTCCAATTTGGTCCATTCTTTTTGCAAAATATTTCTCTTGATCAAGACATCTCAAAATAGCCTTTGCCATGCATGGGAAAAGTATGTATGCTCATCATTTCTCATGTGATCATTTTGGAAGGAATTTCCACAATTCAAATTTGGCTTATGATACAAGCAAAATAACAATTCCATGATGATCCTTGGTTGATTTTAAGTGGATTCAAGCCTTGCATGGGATGTCTCACGTGTAGCATGGCCATAATGAACTCATTTTGAATTTTTTCATTTTGATTCACATCTCACTAATCATGATTAATGGATGGCTAATTTGATTTTCAGTGTGATTAGCAGGGCATATAAATACCAAAACCCTAATCTCAATGGCCATAACAAGCATTTTCAGATCTGAAATTTCAAAACTCCCTCCAAATTCTTTCTCTTCGAATCTTCAATTTCTTCACACAAACACTAAATACTTTGTAGATTCTTGATCCTCATGCAATTCTGAGCAAGAATCAACCATTGTTTTGATCAATTGAGCCAGAATTCGAGCAGTTCATGTACATGAACATGTTGATGGAAGTTTGAAATTGAGGTTGATCTAAGTGGTTTCATCCGTTTCGTTGTGCACAAAGCTTCAAGGCAAGTTCAGTGTAAGAGATCTGGAGCTGTAGAGCAATTGAGAACACGAATTCAGGAGCTTCAAGTTCAAGGTGAGTTGAAATTCGATCTCTCTTTTTGCCAATTTCATGTCATAGATGTGTAGATCTTGCTTTGTGGAGTATGTAGATATGTTTAGAATTGAAAATGATCAAGTATTGAGGTTGTATGATGAACTGAAAGTTTTGATCATGAATATGTTTTGCTTCGATCTGGAAAATACATGATGATTTAGGAAGAATTGATGTGATATTTGGATTGTACATGAGAAGGCGGTTCGAATGATGTATGATTTGTTGAATTCTGGAAATTTTTGTTGGAACCACCGTGGATGTTGGCCGGAGAAGACGACCGGAGACTGTAGCTCCGGCGTCTGGTTATTCTTAGGGTTTTGCCTTGCTGTGTGCTGATGTGTTGCTTGCGTGTGTATTCAATTGGTGGAAACTGCTTTGACTTGCCATGCGTATGCGTTTGACCGGTGACTTGGCTGCCAACGCGTTTAATGAAACACGGCGATTTGATCTTTTAAACCTGGACCGTTGATGTGGATTAGGCGCCAGATCGTGTGGTGATTATATTTTCTGAGTTTATTTCAAATATTTGTTTTCCCTCCATTTTCCTTTGGTTATTCAATTATTTTAGTCACTTTGAAAAATTCATAAAAAATAGAAAAATGATCCAAATTAACTCCAATTTTTTTTCATAGTTTTATTTTGATGTCTAGTTCTTTATGGTATTATTTTCATGATTTGTTGATGTCTGGATCTTTATGTGGATATTTTTTATTGCACATTGTGCCAATTTGATATGTTGTGTTCATTGCCTTGTGAAATCTTCATTGTTGAGCCATTTGATCCAATTTTTTGCATGCTTAATATTCACTCATGATGAGAATTTTTGGTCACTGGTTTGGAATTTTTCTCATAATCTATCATTGTTTTTGACACATGAAGATATAGTGTGACAATTTGTGTCACATTTTGGACATTGAATTTGTGCATTTTTGTTCATCTATCATTTGAACCTTTTTGGATTTGATTTTTTGCATATTGATTTCTCATGACACGAGAAACTTGTATAAAAAATTTCAAAGTCATTGCATGCATTTCTGTTTTGATGTGAATTTTCTAAATTGGAAGTTCACTTTGTGCATATTTTGTGATCATTGCATAGCATAGGCCATTTGAGATATTTGCTTATTGATTTGATGTTGGTCCTTTTGAGGATATTTTGTGACATGTTTGAATGTGCATTATGTGGAAGATTGAGTTCTGTTTTGATCATTTGGTTCGGTTTTGAACTTAGTCTTTGTACTAGTGTTTTGTGCATAAACTAACTGTGCTTTGTGTTTCAGGTTTGGACATTTAGCATTGATGGTTGATTTGTTCTCACTTAGTGAGATACAAATGCTTTGAGTTCTAACTTTTGTTTGTTTCGTAGGAATTTAAGTGATGTGCTTGAGCTCATGAGTTCATTTGAATGCTTGGGCATTGTTCATTGAATTGTAAAACTGTGTGAGGATTCACTGTTTGTCTGTTGGTTTTATAACTGAAATATTAACTGTTTAGCTTTTGTACAGGTACCTAGTTGCTTGCTTTTAGCTCTTGCTTGAGCTTTGGATTATGGTTGATACACCACTTAGGTAGCTATCTTCTTACTTCATGTAGTCTGGAAGTCCTGTCACCTTTTTGGCAGGCATTTTGCTGGCAAGTCCTCCTTAAGAGGCTCTATTTGTGTTTGTTTACCATTATGCCAAAGACCTCCAAGATGAGGCATGTGCTACTTGATAAGACCTCCAAGAGTTGAGGCAATTGACGGATAAAAGGGATTAGTAGCCAATCCCCCGTTATTCAGTGAGTCGTTCTTTATGCTCGCACTACGTGCCGATGCTTCTGAACATGTACCCAAGATCTTTGTACAGTGTCTGTCAAGTGGAATAGGATCTCACTTTCTGGATCCCCACGCTTTCTTTGTCATTGAGCTCACCTAGGCCAGGGTTAAGAGCATGAGGTCTCATCCTCATCTACCATCTTTGATCAGCGTCACCCTAACTTTCAATGTTAGTGGTTAAGAGCTACAAATTACCCATTACAGTTTGGCTTGTTTGTCGAGGTTGACATGACCCCTCTTGACTAAAGCCCACCCATTTGTTTTGAGCCTCTTGTATGTATATAGTGTGTGATGATTGTTTGTTTGTTTACTTTTGATGTGTGTGCTCTTGACTTAGGAGTTTCCCTTTTGAGCTTATTGAAAGATCATTACCATGTTCATTCCATGTGGAAGTTACAAGACACATTGAGGATCTCTTATGAGACTTGTGTGATTGCTTATGCTTTGTGTTGGCTTATTCCAAAGGATGGGACTTACTTGGATCAACTCTATGATCTCAAGAGAGAAACTCCTAACCTAAACCAAAACCATTTTTGTGCAAACATTTGACTATTGTTTTCAACATTAGAAACCTAAGCCATATGCTTTTGATTTTCAAACTTTCTTTTCATAATACTCATTTTGAATTGAATCTTTAAGTCAACTTCGACCATCTTTTATACATACTTCTAATTGGTAAATATAACCCATTCAAATGTTTCTTTTGTGGTTTTAATGTCCACTTCTTAATCAAATTTTTCATAACCTTTTGCTATTAGGTTTGAGTTATATTTGTGGTAGATGTAATACTCACCTTTATCCTTAGTGATGGACAATGAGTCTTCCATGCTTATTATAGGGTTAACCCCTCACTAGCATGTTGAAGCTATCCTCACATGGTGGATTTGTGGTTTTAGGTTGAGTTTTCTCCCTTTGATAACAAAATACCTTAAGGATTTTGGACCAATCAATCCACTCATTTGTTTTGAAATTTTTACCCGAACTACGAGGTTTTGATCCTAATCTTTTTATAAGAGGGTACGTAGGCAATGGGTTTATCCATCCAAACACAAAATGTAAATAAACTTGTATATTCTATTCTCATCTCTTCAATCATGTTTGCACAAATAAATTTTTTCACAAAAACAAACAACTTTCGCAAGTGTGAAAAGGGCTCCCTAGGAGTACCTAGGATGCTTTGGGTGCCTAACACCTTCCCGTTACATAACCAACCCCCTTACCCAAATCTCTGTTTCTTTTACTAGTTTTGTTTGTAAAACTTTTTAGGTTTTTGTTCGCTTTCTAACCATTCCTTTGGATAAATAGAAGTGCGGTGGCGACTCGACTTTGTATGATTTATCTTGGATTTAGTCAATATCTCCAATGGTAACGAATACACCGCTACAATAATCATCAATCGGTTGCTGAGCAAGATAGTCTGACAGAATACTCCCCTTGATGGCTTTCTGGGATGTATACTGGATATCGTACTCTGTTAGTACCATTTGCCAAAGAGCAACCCTTCCGGTGAGAGCTGGCTTCTCGAACATGTATTTGATTGGATCCATCTTGGAGATCAGTAAGGTTGTGTGAGACAACATGTATTGTCTCAAACGCTTAGCAGCCCATGCAAGTGCACAACATGTCTTTTCAAGCATCGAGTATCTCGACTCGCAGTCTGTGAATTTCTTACTCAGGTAGTAGATGGCATGCTCTTTCCTACCTGTCTCGTCGTGTTGACCGAGAACACAACCCATGGAATTGTCTAGTACTGTCAAATACATAATCAACGGTCTCCCTGGGACCGGAGGCATAAGGATATGAGGATTCTGCAAATACTCTTTTATCTTCTTGAAAGCCCTTTGGCAATCATCATTCCACCTGATAGCCTGATCTTTTCTCAGCAATTTGAATATTGGCTCGCACGTGGCTGTTAGGTGAGAGATGAACCTTGCAATGTAGTTCAACCTCCCTAAGAAACCACGAACTTGTTTCTCTGTTCTTGGCTCAGGCATTTCCTGTATCACTTTCACTTTGGCCGGATCTACCTCAATCCCTTTTTCACTAACAATAAAACCCAATAGTTTTCCAGATCTCACCCCAAAAGTACATTTGTTTGGATTAAGCCTCAGCTTGAATTTTCTCAAACGCTCAAACAATTTCTGCAAATTCACCAAATGTTCTTCTTCTGTCTGAGATTTGGCAATCATATCATCAACATAAACCTCGATTTCATGATGAATCATATCATGGAAAAGAGTCACCATCGCTCGTTGATATGTTGCCCCAGCATTTTTTAGACCAAACGGCATCACCTTGTAGCAGAAGGTGCCCCATGGGGTTATGAATGTTGTCTTCTCCATGTCTTCTGGTGCCATCTTAATTTGATTATAGCCAGAAAAGCCATCCACGAAGGAGAATACCGAGAACTGAGTTGTGTTATCCACCAAAACATCGATGTGGGGTAATGGGAAATCATCTTTAGGACTAGCTCTGTTCAGATCCCGGTAGTCAACACACATCCGTACCTTTCCATCCTTCTTAGGTACCGGAATAATATTTGCAACCCATGGCAGATAATTTGTGACTGCTAGAAACCCTGCATCCAACTGTTTTTGCACTTCTTCCTTTATCTTGACAGCCATCTCTGGTCTTGTTCTTCTGAGCTTCTGCTTGACCGGAGGACAACCTTCTTTGAGAGGCAAACGGTGTACCACAATATTTGTGTCAAGCCCTGGCATGTCCTGATAAGACCAAGCAAAGATGTCAACATATTCTTGCAGCAATTCAATCAGCCCCTTCTTCATATTATCTTCCAAAGCAACCCCTATCTTGATTTTTCTCTTGACGTCCTCGGTGCCGAGATTAATCACTTCAACAGACTCTTGATACGGTTGAATGACCCTTTCCTCTTGTTTTAATAACCTGGTGACTTCTTCAGGGAGTTCACAGTCTTCATCACCCTCTTCATCAGCTTGAAAGATTGGATTTTCAAAGTCGAAGCGAGCCATAGCAGAATCGTTATCAAAAGGATTCAGTGATGTGCATTTGTATGAGTGATGGTATGTGCTTATGAGTGTGAAAAAAGTGAAAACTAAACAAAACATTGCCAAATATTTTTTTGATTTTTGAAAACTGCAAAAATAGAAAGACAGTGAGCAAAACATTTGAATGCAAAAAGACGTCCTTTATTTATGATAAAAAATGCAAGTATCCATATAGATGAGCCCTACAATGAGTCATTACGCCCTGGGCGGAACGTAAGACTTGGATATGCATGAATAAACAAGAAAACTTACTCCTCCATAAAAGTGACTTGGACAATCTCCTCAGAAGACCAAATGTTGACGACTTCACCCGGGATCCTCGGACGCACCCAATTGTCGATGTCACAATCACTATCCCCATCTTCATTGTTGATCCTTTGGGTACCATATCGGTGAATGCCTGAGTCAGCTATCCTGATAGTGGAACACCAAACAAACCGAGAACACTGCGGCAGTACCTGTTATGCAAGACATGCTGATGGATATGCAAATGCAATGACATGTTTATCAATTCCAAAGGGCGTTCTACCCCCTTGATTCCAGTCTCTCATTTGATAAACGGTGTAAGAAGAAAACCCCGACTAGGATCAAGAAGAAGATATGAACCCTTGGGAATAGATAAACATGTGTGAAATGATATGAATGCAAATGATGTGATGCAATGCAGTGACATGGGAATGCAGTGATATGTATCTGCTTAAACATCTGTCAGGTTGCACTCTCTGAAGAGAAACCCACTGAAGAATTGAATACAAGATCAAAACTCTGCTCCAGAAAACCGGGTTGGTTGTATATCACGAGGCACAGGATCAGAACTTCAGCATGAATTCGGAACTGGGAACCATAGAATACAGTCATCAACCTTGAACCCATACTTCAGAACCAACGATCACCAACAAGAACCAAACAAAAGTCACCAATAGAACAAGTCACCATCAGTACCTGTAAATGATTCATTCCCTCCCCACTCACGGGTGTAATCTAAGCCAGGGTAAGGTCAAGAGAAACGCATGATAAACAATCCTTTCAAGAATATCATCATATGCATACCAGGTGTATGCAACGATAATACCCTATCATAATTTGAACTGCTCATGATACCATGTTCCGCTAAGTGGAGCCATACCACCCGCTTCCCATGAATCACTCTATTCCTAGGTGTCCTAAAGTTCACTCATAGCCTGTGTATTGGGCCTTTTACCTCTTGTGACTCCCACCCAACAGCAAAACAGAAACACAGTCAGCACAGTATGCATGAAACAGTAAAGCGCACATAGGATGCAATGCAAGCAGATAAGTATGCAAAGCAATAAATAAAAAACACACAATAGACAATAAACAGACAAACGTTAGGACAGGCCCACTAGGGAAAAGAATTATCCCCAGCAGAGTCGCCAGCTGTCGCAACCTGAAAAATATAGTATGCGAAAAAACACCCGGCGAGAAAGAAATGACAGAAGAGTCGCCACCGTGCGTTATTTATCCCAAAGGAGGGAAAGGAAACGCTCGAAGTAAACCTGGGAGAAAGGAAAGGAAAAGACAAGGTCTCGCAACCAAATCTTAGGTTCGGGAGCCGATTATGCGAAGGGAATGTATTAGCACCCCTACGCATCCGTAGTACTCAAGGGGTCCACTTTTGTTGTTCTTGTCTAAAGGGTGTAGGTTTATCTAATGTACTATTTACTAAAAGGGGGGTCAAAAGAAAATGACTCGCACGGAATTCGCATCCACTACATACGTATCTCATCTGAATATGAGAATTAGAGTCTTCGTAGCTCGGCTACCTAGGGGTTAAAGAGGAGTGTGCTCGCTAAGACATCGCGTCTTATGCCTACGTATCTCATCTGGAATGAGAATTAGAGCAAGCCGTAGTTCGGCTAACTACAGGTTAAGGGTTGAGTTTTGGGGTGAACGACGTTACTACGCAATCTACCGGATGCTCGACCTTTGGAGACTTACTCGCCTGTAGTAGAAGGAGTAAACGTGTTCTTAGGAGAAGAAAAATCAATGAGTTTGTTTGTGTTTTAGGAATGCTCATGCAAAAAAGGAAGTCCTAGACGAAGGAACAGTGCTACCTTAATTGACATGCAAACGAGAGACTGTACGAAGCCTAGAAATCTTATGGGGGAAACGATCACACCACACAAAACATGTATCTTAAAGTAAATGCGCCGACAGGGGGCTCAAACATACATGGGTTAGGCTTTAGTCGAGAGGGGTCATATCAACCTCGACAAACAAGCCATGGAAAGGTAATCAAATGGGCTCTTAACCACTGACATTGAACGTCAGGGTGAGCAGATCAAAAAGGTAATGAGGATAAGAGCTCATAGCTCTTAACCCTGGACAGGGTAAGCTCATGACAAAAAATGGGGATTCAGGAAGGTGGAACCCTCTCCACTGACTGACCGGACAAACGATCTTGGGCTTTTGGTTCTGAAGCATCGACACGTAGTGTGATCTTAAAGAATGACGCACTGAATAACGGGGGATTGACTACTAATCCCTTTTATCCGTCAATTGCCTCTTCAGGGAGGTCTTTAGCACTGATGCCTCTTCTTGGAGGTCTTTGGGCACAAAAGTAAACAAACAAAAGAAAACATTTCCTCCTATTGAGGTCTTCCAGCTAAGAAAGCGGTAAAATGCAGGAAAGATAAAGGATCAAGAGATCTACCACACGAATAAAGATCCGAAGTAACAGCAACTAAAGAAATAAGAAACCCAGAGATCTCTCGAGCTGGCTCCAATAAAGAAAGCAAGTCAATACAGGTAATCGGAATAAATCTCCAAATGGTATCCCACAAATAAAGTGGAATGCCAAGCAAGCTATCCTTTCAGGAGTCATGTGAGCCCTCACAAAAAACTCAGTAAACAGGTTAGAGTGACAAGATGGGGCAAAATCAAGAGTTGTCCCAAATCAAAATGTAACCACATGAATCATTCCATTAAAATTCACAAAAAGAGCTCACAAAAAGCAACCAAGTGTAGGAGGCCTAAACCTCTTGTTAAACACATGCATCAAAAGGGTATCAAAATTCAAAGCAGGGGAAATGATCCACACATCAAGACATGACATACATACTAAAACATGTTCCCACATGCAAAACCTAACGATAATACCTCATACATTCAGAGCATTCAAATTGAAAGCATAGAGTAATGGAAATAGGGCAAACCTGATTGGAGAGGTCGAGTGAAATTGAATTTCCCGGTTGGGTTTGCAAAGCAATTTGAGGGTTTATATGAGATGGAATTGGCCCTTTGCAGATGAGTTTCTTTCAGTCTCTAGAGGTTGCTCTGAACTCTGTTAGCTCTTCTCTCACTATCTTTTTCCCAGGGTTTTTTGGGAGATGGAAGTCTAGAATTTATAATCTGATTTTTGTGACTTTGTGGGCTCAAAAGAGAGAGGTCCAAGTCCAAGATTTTATTTATTTATTTATTTATTTATTTATTTCGTTTTTTGTTTTTTGTTTTTTTTTCGTTTTTTTTTCAAAACGCGTGGGCTTCGCCTAGCGAGCATGACAGTTCATGAACAAACTTTTTCTCCTTCAAGATTAACGTTTTGACTGATGAATAGACCCCATTTGAACATGTTGGAAGTATCTGAAGCCATTCCCTTGTGTTGACTGATCACTCGGATAGGACCCACAAAATGTCTTAGATGATATTCAAGCTTCTTGGATCTAATTCCGATTGACATGATGAAATGAAATATGAAATGTTAAATGACCTAAAAATGAATGCATGAATGAGGGGGGCAAATTTTGAGGTATTACAATTAGGTTTGTCTCTCAAGGGGAACCCAAGCTGACGACGAGTCAAAGCAGGGTTGTAGTTAATTCCTCCTTGTGTACCAATGAGAGGAACATTAGAGAATTCACCATAATAAAAATAATCTCCAAACTGCTCAAAGAAGGATCGTACCAAACTATATCATCATTAGTGAGAGACATAAGTCTCTGAGACCACCGTAGACATTGTTTATTCTCCACAAAAGCAGGTGTCTGAGGCAAGTGTGAAATAAACCACTTGTACAGAAGAGGAATGCAATAGACAATAGTTCCTCCACCCTTAGAATTCCTTAGATGGAAAGAGAAATACATATCACCCAACAAAGTAGGTACAAGATTCCCCATCAAGAAAAGTATAATGGCGTTAACATCAACAAAACCGTCAATGTTAGGGAACAAAGCTAATCCATAAATGAGTAACACAAAGATAGCTTCAAAAGCGTCCACGCTACCGGCTTGAGCAAAGGCAGTAGCTTCCTTGATGATGAAATCAGATGGCAACCCAAACAATCCTCCTTTCTTCATCCAATGAGCCTCAATCTCAGACTTCTTCAAGTGAAGAGCTTCAGCTATAAGATGCGATATGGGAATCTCTTCCAATCCACTAAAAGGCACCCTACTAGAAACAGGTATCCCTAAGAGATGGGCATACTCCTCCAATGTAGGCACAAGCTGATAATCTGGGAAAGTGAAGCAATGTTAGAGAGGATCATAGAACTGCACTAAAACACTCAAAAGACCTTCAACTACACCAAGAGATAGGCATACTCCTCCCATGACGTTATTTGAAGTCCAAGGGATCTAATAAAAAAGATGCTAGCTTCCTTAACTATTTGAGGATCCTCAATCATTTATTCATTAATATTGGAGGTTTGGCCTTGAGAAGTTAACCAGTCAAGTCATTTGATTAAACTGAAGTCCACTGAGATACAAATTTTGATGTGTTGGTCAAATGAAGATGACCTCAAGAGAAAAAATATTCTTAAGAACCATATTAAAAAACTTTCATGTTCATCAAAAATCCATCTGAAACTTGGAAGGTCATCATTCATTTCAAAACATTATAGGTCATTTTAACTGAAACCCTAATTTTGGGCCAACTTCCCAAGGACCTAACTTCCTTAATTTTTATGATTTTGAGGTGAGACCATATTAATTGGAAATATTAAGATGTCTAATTCAAATGTTATGTTGGAAAAAATTTCATAATCTTAAAAGAAATACATGTGATAATACAAAACATTATAGGTCACTTTGGACCTAAGTCATTGAATTTGAAAAAGTACCCAACTTCAAATGCCCATAACGTTTTCATGAAAAATCCAAATGATGCACAATTTGAGTCTAAATTGATTATCTTGAAAAGATATACAACTTTGATGTTGGATGTTTTTACATTTGAAGCTTTCGTCATGGAAAAAGAGGGGCTTGAAGAGGCTTGCTTTTGGTCAAAATTTTCAAAGGGGAACTTAGACATGTTTTGTGCCCAAACTTTCACAGCCAGTTTTCACTAATTTCCAAATGCCAAATGAATTTTTTCCCAACATGACTTTTGTTCCTTATTTCAAGGGCTTTCCAACCATTACTCATATTACTTTTTAGGACTTTCCATGTGTGAGTTTCGAAGAGCTTTCCATTTATGTTCATTTTTGCATTTCATGTTGAAACTTCATGTGCAAGCCAACTCCACTTCAGTTACATGTCCAATTCAATTCTAGTTGATCTCAGCATGGTTTATCACCCATCATTGGGCCTTACATGCGCTTGTACAGGCCCATGCAAGGAAGATTCAAATCCCATGCACTCGAGGGAGCCATGCTTTACAACCCTCTTCAGCTATAAATAGAGCATAAATCTCATTCATTTAACAACCAAGTGGAGACCTGAAGTGCTGCAGAATTGAAATCCCAACCCTCACCAAAGGAATTTTCAGATTTCTCTTTCTTTTTTAAGCTTAAAATTCAACATCATTAGTTGATTTTCAAAGCTCAATTCCTTAGCCTATCATCTCCATTACATCTCCATAGAAAAAGCAGACCAAGATCTTGAAGAATTCGTGGCATTAGAAGCTTCGTTTCAGAGGTAGAACCTCAAACTTTTTTGATCTAGATCTTGCAATTAAATGTGATTTTCTTTGGTTTGTGTGGTTTTCTGAAGTCATCACACTTGAGGCAGGCCAGTGGTGGTCTTAATTGGTCAAATCGTGCCATTCCAATTGCCATACCATGATCTTCCATCTCACATTTCTCTCTAAATAGGAAGAGTGAGGATGATCCATGGATACAATGGTGATGTATATCACCTGAGCTTTATTTTGATGTCCTTATTTTTTATTTTCATTACAATTTATTTTCCTACGCGTGGTGGCCGGAATCTGGTATCTCACCGGAGAAGATGGTGGTTTCCACCACCATCCCCACGTGTATGCTTCCCAGCCTTTGGATCGTGTCTCAACATTATAATCTCGACCATCCAATGTGTTTACTTATTTTAATGCAACATGTTGCGCGCTTGACTTAAGCCTACCTTGCATCCGCGCCTCTGAGCCATTTGATCCATGCCACGTCAATTAATGAATTGATCCTGTGGCGCTGAATTTTTCTATTATTCCTATTTTCTTTTAATTTCAGTTAATTCCTTTTATTTTTAAAAATTCATAAATATTTTATTTGAAGTCACAAAAATATGAGACCAATGGCAAAAAAATTCTTGAAAAATCTAGTTTCATATTTTAATTTTTAATTATTTTTGTGACTTAATTTAATATTTTTTGTGAATTATTTGGTTTTTAATAGTTTTAATTCATTTTTAATTACTTTCTGATATTTGAAAAATCCAAAAATATTTTCCTAACACCTATGGATCATGATAAGTCAATGAAAAATAGTCTCATTAATTTCTTATTTGATTTGAGATTTATTTGAGATTTTAATTCATATTGTGTTATTTTGCCTTGTTTTTAATTATTTTTAAATAGTTTATGATTTCTAAAATTGTTTAGAAAATTTGTCAAAGTTTGTTTGACCATGTTAGACCTATGAGAATTTAATTGGACTTGTTAAAGTTGATTTGAATTAAATTTGAGGTTTGACCATATTTTGATTATTTTATTTTTGCATTTATTTTAATTCAAAAATACCAAAACATTATGGTTGACTTGTGTAGCGGGGTATTCGTTACCTTTAGATTTATTGACTAAATCAAAAGTAAATCATACAAATCGAGTCACCACTGCACTTCTATTTTTCCAAAGGAAAGGTTAGAAAGAGAACAAAAACCGAGAAGTTTTATCAAATCAAAAACTAATAAAAATGTCAGAGATCGGGGTAAGGGGGTTGGTTATGCAATGGGAAGGTTTAAAGCACCCAAAACATCCTAGGTCTCCTAGGGAGCCCTTTTCACAATTTGTTGTAAGGTAGGTTGATATTTGTGAAAATTTATTTGTGCAAACATGATTGGAGAGTCGAGAGAAGAATGTACAAATTAATAACAACTTTGTGTTTGAATGGATAAACCCACTGCCTACGTACCATCTTAAAAAAATATTAGGATCAAAACCTCATAGTTCGGGGTAAAAATCTCAAAAAAACAAGTTGGTGAATTGATTGGTCCAAAAGCCTTAAGGTCTTTTGTTATCCAAGGGAGAAAACTCAACCTAAAACCACGAATCCACCATGTGAGGATAACTTCAACATGCTAGTGAGGGGTTAACCCTATAATAAGCATGGAAGACTCATTGTCCATCACTAAGGATATAGGTGAGTATCATATCAACCTCAAGAATAACTCTGTAGCGGGGTATTCGTTACCATTAGAGATATTGACTAAATCCAAGGTAAACCATACAAGTCGAGTCGCCACCGCACTTCTATTTATCCAAAGGAATGGTTAGAAAGCGAACAAAAACCTAAAAAATTTATCAAATCAAAAACTAGTAAGAATGTCAGAGATCTGGGTAAGGGGGTTGGTTATGCAATGGGAAGGTTTTAAGCACCCAAAACATCCTAGGTACTCCTAGGGATCCCTTTTCATACTTGTTGTAAGGTTGGTATTTTGTGAAAATTTATTTGTGCAAACATGATTGAAGAGATGAGGAGAGAATATACAAGTTTATTTACATTTTGTGTTTGGATGGATAAACCCAGTGCCTACGTACCATCTTAAAAAAGATTAAGATCAAAACCTTGTAGTTCGGGGTAAAAATCTCAAAGTGAGTTGGTGAATTGATTGGTCAAAAAGCCTTAAGGTCTTTTGTTATCCAAGGGAGAAAACTCAACCTAAAACCACGAATCCACCATGTGAGGATAGCTTCAACATGCTAGTGAGGGGTTAACCCTATAATAAGCATGGAAGACTCATTGTCCATCACTAAGGATAACTCAAACCTAATAGCTAAAGGTTATGAAAAGTTTTGATGAGAAAGTAGCCATTGAAACCACAAAAAGACATTTGAATGGGTTATATTTACCAATGAAAAGTATGTACAAAATATAGTCAAAGTTGACTTAAAAGTTCAATTCAAAATAAGTGTTATGAAAAGAAAGTTTGAAAATCAAAAGCATAAGGCTTAGGTTTCTAATGTTTGAAAAGAAGTGTTAAATGTTTGCACAAAAGTTTTCGTTTGGGTTAGAGTGGAGGGAAGAAGAAGAATGGCTAAAGTCCTAATCATACAAGAGATAAGGGATAAGAAACAAGACCACAAATGGAGTTCCTCTCTTGAGATCATATTGATGATCCAAGTAGCCCCCATCCTTTGGAATATGTAAGCAAAATAATAGTAAGCTCAAGCAACAATCAAACAAGTCTCTTAAGAGATCCTCAATGCATCTTGTATCTTTCACTTTGGATGAACATGGCAATGGTTCTTCAATTTGAGCTCTCATAGAATTCCTAGCACAAGAGCACACACATCAAAAGTTTTATGAAACAAATCAAGAATGGACAAGAGTGAGTTTAGAGGTTTGGTCCTTCTAATCCATCTTCAACATTAAGATCCTTTTACTCCAATTTGCATAGGGAAAGTCCTAGAAACTAAGTCCATTTGTCCATTTCTTTGCATTTGGTCAACAACAATCAAAACAAAACACAAGCACAATAATATATACACAATTATGTGCTCAAGTGAGAAAAAGGCAAATTGCATTAACATAAACATGTGCTCAAGTGAGCAAAGGGAAAAAGCAAATGAATAATATGTACGAGAATAGTAAATTGCATAAACGTAAAGAGCAAAAAGTAAATGTTAATTGTCAATGGTTAGTGTTAGTAGTTAGTGTGCCATAAGGCAAATTTAGCGCTATGTTATGCAATCGTAATTGGACTTATGTAGAAGTCACAACTATCTGAGGCCAGTCAATAATAATGTAGGCAACAACACAAGTTAGAAGTCTTAATTAGTGAACCAAGTTCCAACAACTTGCCATGCCAAAAGAAGAAGAGAAATGATCTTATATTGGTTTAAGTCCTTTGCATGATTTAGGAAGCAATCTATCCTTAATGCAAAGCCATTCACTTGATCAATTGATCAAGATGAATTAGATTTGAATCAAGGAAGATTAAGCCTCCCTAATTAATGCTAACTTATCAACCTTTAACTCATTGATCCAAAAGAAGAAGAAGAAGAAGAAGAAGAAGATGAATAATGGAGATGAAGAATTAAAGTGCATGAAATGAAATGTAATGTACTAATCTATTAAGAGTTGACCAAAGACATTGAGGATCATGGCCAAACAATCAAAAACAGAAGTGGGATGAAGATTGGAAGTCAAGAGATAAACAAAATATTTTTGGCATTTTTAATATTTAAAAAATAAACTTGAATTAAAATATTAAAGAAAGGTCAAACTTCAAAATCACCTCAAATCAACTTTAAAAAGTCCAAGTGAATTATCCCAAGTTCAACAAGGTCAAACAAAGTTTGATAAAAAATTTCAGCATTTTTAAAAGTCAGAAACTATTTTAAATCAATTAAAAATGAATAAAAATAACCTAATTGAACTAATATCTCAAATAAATCTCAAATACATTAATAAGTTGAGTAGAATATTTTTCATAGATCCATTATCATTCAAAGAGGTTAGAAAAATATTTTTGTAATTTTTGAATATCAAAAACTATTTAAAATGAATTAAAAATAACCAGAAAAGAGAAAATTCACAAAAAATATCAAATGATAAAATAAAAAATTTTAAAAATCATTTTTAGAAACAAGAATTAAAAAGAGAAATAATGCAATTGGTCCCATATTTTTTGGAATTAAAGTGAGAGAGTTATGGATTTTTGAAATAAAATGAAATAAAAGAAATAAAATGGAAATTAGAAATCATAAAAAAGGAGAGGCGTTGGATCCAGTTCATTAATTGACCTGGCAGATCAGATGGATCTCAAGCGCGCGCCTACCAAATGTCTTAGTCAAACGCGTCACACAATACATTTAAAAAAGTCATAACAAACAAAGGCCATGATTCAATCTGTCAAAGAGATCAAACGGTCCTCATGCAATCTGGCAATGAGACGGTGGCCAGTGCCACCGTCTTCTCCGGTGAGCTCCGGCGAGGCTCAAAAAATACAGAGGTTCAAATGTTCATTAAAATGGACGGTCCAGGTACCGTTCGAAAGGTGAAGTGATGTACATCACTTCTATACCACTCACTTCCACTCTAGATTCCTATTAAGAGTGAAATCAAAGATGGAAGTTTAATGGTGTTCATCATGAACTTGCTCGATTTCAAAAATTAAGCATACAACAATGATGCCTCTATAGAGAGGACTTCAGACAACACAATATCAAGGCCAATGGTTCATTTTGCAAAACAGAACTTCAATGGATCAAATGATGAAGGTTTAGGAACTTTAGATCTGAGAATTCAACCATATTCAATTGAATTTCAGATCTGAATTTTTGAAGAAAGATGAACTTAGTTCCTTTGGTATGGTTAGCGATTCACTCTTGCAACATTTCAGGCGCCCTTAGGTTGGTGAATTGTGAAGCATATCACATGTATTTATAGTTGGAAATGGCTGAGCAAGTGAGTTTACTCGTGTGCATGGCAAATGGATTTCTCCTCGCATGGGCTTGTGTGATCATGTGGAAGGCCCAATGAAGACTGAAACAAGCTGTTGAGTTCATGTGAATTACAATTGGACGTGTACATTAAGTATAAACAGCTCATGCATGGAAATTTGAATGGAATTTCACAAAATGCACTTAATCTTCAAGTCTTCGAAAATGGGGCTTCCAAACTCCAAATGCCTCCTTATGAGTGATGGTTAAAAAGCTTGTTTCATAAGGAACAAATGATATGTTGATCAAAATCTCAATTGGGCCTTGGAAATTAGTGAATTTGGAGTTTAAAGTGTAGGGTGCAAAACATGCATGAGTGAAGTTTCCAAATTTGGCCAATATTCAAGCATTTCTGTCTCAATGATGCAAGCTCCAAATGATAAAACATTCAACATGAGAGTTGTAGTTCTTTTCAAGACAATCAATTTGGACTTAAATTTGGCATCATTTGAATTTTTAATGAAGACGTTATGGGAACTTGAAGTTGGACTTTTTTCCTTTTCAATGCATTTGGCCTAAAGTGACCTATAATGTTTTGCATTATCACATGTATTTATTTTGAGATTTTGAAATTTTGTTCAACATAACACTTGAAGTAGACATAATACAATTTCCAATTCATTAGTTCCACCTCAAAATCATAAAAAATGAATGAGTTATGTTCTTGGGAAGTTGACCCAAAATTAGGGTTTCAGTCAAAATGACCTATAATGTCTTGGAATGGATGATGATCTTCCAAGACTCAAATAAATTTTGGATGAACATGAAAGTTGTTCATATTGTCCTTAAGAACATGTTTTCTCTTGGGATAATCTCCATTTGACCAATACATAAAAAGTTAGGTCTCAGTGCATTTCAAAATAAACACATGAATTGACTGATCAACTTCTCAAGTCCACAACTCATATCTTGATGAATTGAGGATTGAGGGCACTCAAATAATTTCAAATATTCATGGAATGATGAATTAAAGAACTTACCTTGATGGTATTTAACCATGGGCTGAGGTTGCTTCATGAGCAAGGCATTGTTGATGATCAGATGAATTAGGGTTTCCTTGGGAAACAAACCTCAAACCCCTTGACTTGCTTTGATCAAACATGATGAATTGAGATACTAGGAAGGCATATTTGATGGATGAGATATTTGGGGACCATTTCCATGCTTGCTTTCATCTTCTCTTGACCTTATCATTGCACAAAGGATCTCATAGAAGCTTTTAAACCTTGTGATTGCTCAAGCTACAAACAAGAAATGTTAGTGACATATTTTTGTGTTTTTTGGTTAATAGATAAAATGAGAAAAGCAATGATATACAATTCAAGCATGCTTGGTGATCTCAAACCACTTACAAGAGAGATCCCACCCAAAGACAAAGGGAACCAAGATGCTCATGATCCTTGAGGCTTTGCAAATGCGATGTTATGATGCCATGAGGGATCTTAGGGCCAAAATTGGGGTCTTACAAACTCAAACCTAAATGCTAATGGTTATGAAAAGTTTTGATAAGAAAGTGGCCATTGAAACCACAAAACATTTGAATGAGTTATATTTACCAATGAAGAGTATTTACAAAATATGGTCAATGTTGACTTAAAGATTCAATTCACAATAAATGTTGTGAAAAGAAATTTTGAAAATCAAAAGCATAACGCTTAGGTTTCTAATGTTTGAAAACAAAGGTTAATGTTTGCACAAAAGTTTTGGCTTGGGTTAGAATGGAGGGAAGAAGAAGAATGGCTAAATCCTAAACATACAAAGATGAAGGAAAAGAGATAAGACCACAAATGGAGTTCCCTTCTTGAGATCATAATGATGATCCAAGTAGCTCCCATCCTTTGGAATAAGCAAACAAGTAGGCAAATACTCAAGCAATCAACCAATCAAGCAAGTTCTTAGGAATCTTCCAATGGCTCTTGTATCTCTCACTTTAGATGCACATGACAATGCTTCTTCAATTTGGCTCAAATGGGAATCCCTAGCACAAGAACACACACATCAAAACGTTCTATAATGCAAACAAAGAATGGACAAGAGTGAGTTTAGAGATTAGGTCCTTCCAATTCATCTTTAACGTTAAGTCCTTTTTACTCCTTTTTTGCATAGGGAATGTCCTAGAATCTAAGTCCTTTTTTCCATTTGTATTTTGGTTCACAACAATCAAAACAAAACACAAGCACAATAGTATGTACACAATTATATGCTCAAGTGAGCAAAAGGCAAATTGCATTAACATAAACATGTGCTCAAATGAGCAAAGGGCAAAAGCAAATGAATAATATGGACAAGAATATTAAATGGCATTAATGTAAAGTGCAAGAATTAAATGTTAATAGTCAATTGTTAGTGTTAGTGTGCCATAAGGAAATTTAGCACTATGTTAAGCAATCGTAAGTGGACTAATATAGTAGTCACACCTATCTGAGGTCGGTCAATAAAAAATATAGGCAACAACACAAGTTAGAGATCTTGATTAGTGAATCAAGCTCCTACAACTTGCCATCCCAAAAGAAGATGAGAAATGATCTTGTATTTATTTAGGTTCTTTGCTTGACTAGGAAGCAACCTATCCTTAATGCAAAGTCATTCACTTGATCTATGATCAAGATGGATTAGATTTGAATCAAGGAAGATTAAACTTTCCATACATCAAGGCTAACCACCAATCTTTAACTCATTGATAAAAAAAGAAAAAGATGAAGAAGGAGATGAATAAGAGTGAACATTAATGGAAATTCAAATGAAGTAATCAACATACATTGACCAAAGATAGATGGATTCAAAGTCAAACATTAGTAAACATGAGCAAAATGAAACTTAGAAGTCAAGAAACAAATAAAATGTTTTTGGTTTTTTTCAAAATTAAAATAATACTTGAATTAAAATAAACAATTAAAGATCAAACTTCAAATCCATTTCAAATCAACTTTGAAAAGTCCAAATGGATCATCCTAAGTTCAACAAGGTCAAACAAAGTTTGACAAAAAATTTCAGCATTTTTAGAAACCAGAAACTACTTTTAATCAATTAAAAATGCATAAAAATAACCTAATTGAATTAAAATCTCAAATCAATTAATAAATTGATGAGAACGTTTTTCATAGATCCATCATCATTCAAAGAGGTTAAGAAAATATTTTTGTATTTTTTGAATATCAAAAACTATTTAAAATGAATTAAAAATAACCAGAAAAGAGAAAATCATAAAAAATATCAAATGACAAAATAAAAAATATTAAAAATTATTTTTAGAAACTAGAAATTAAAAGAGAAATAATGCAATTGGTCTCACATTTTTTGGAATTAAAATGAATGAGATATGATTTTTTGAAAAGAAATGGAATAAAAGAAATGAAATGAAAATTAAATCAGAAATAAAAAATGAGAAAAAACGTGATGCGTTGGATCCAAGCTCATTAGTTGAGCTGGCGCATCAGACGATTCATATGCGCGCGTCCACCCAACACTTAAGTCAATGAGAAACAGGTGGCATTAAAAAAAGTCATAAAAGAGAAGGTCCAGATTAGATCTGGAAATGAGATCTAAGGGTTGTGGTTTTATCTGGAGCTGGGACGGTGGTGTACACCACCGTCTTCTCCAACGAGCTTAACAATGCCGGTGAGAGTTGCATACATGTCAACCTCAACCAAATGCAACGATCTATACAGCAATGGAAAGCTGGGGTGATGTACATCACCCCTGTGCCATCTATTTTCACTCTAGACCTCCATAGAAAGAGAAATCAGAGGTTGAAAATGATGGTGTTCAACTTGAACTCAATGGATTTTCAAAATTCAAAGCATAAATCAATTGTCTCTGATGAAAGGACTTCAGCCAAACCAATAAATGCAAGAAACAAGCTATAATTAGTGAGTTTCGAAGAAGGAATGTTTGTGTAGCAACCTCTGAAATATGGATCTATGGAGCACAATTCCTTTTAGCTATTGCTTGTAGTGTGATCTAGAGATGAAGATGAAGCAAGGTCAAGGAATTATGAGTCTGAAAATCAACCAATAAAGTTGAAATTCAGATCTAAAATTTTGAAAAGAAAGTGAGAATTCCTTTAGGTATGGCTATGGAGGGACTTGTGCAGCATAACAGGCGCCTTCAGGTTATCAAATTATGAAGCCTAGCACTCTTATTTATAGCAATTGGCAAAGGCAAGAATGAAAGTTCCATGTGCATGAATGAAGAGGGCCTCCATACATGGGCCTGTACAGGCGCATGGAGGGCCCAAATTATATTACAAATGAATGCTGATATCATCTTAAGTTGGAATGGACATGCAGAATTAATGCAATTGGCCTATGCAATGAGTTTTCAACTAGTTTCCAAAGATGCACCAAAATGTTCTCCTCTTCGAAAATGCCCTTTCCAAAAATAAAAAATGGCCTTATGGGTAATGGTTGGAAATCTATTGACATGAGGATCAATTGTTATGTTGGGAATAACTTCATTTGGAATTGGGAAATTGATGAAAATTGATCATAAAGTGCAAGGTGCAAAACATGTGTATGTGAAAATTTCCAAAATGGGCCAACTTCAAGCCCTTATGTTTCAATTATGCAAGATCCAAATGACAAAACCTTCAACATCAAAGTTGTAGATTTGTTCCATAAAATCAATTTGGATATAAATTTTTCATCATTTGGATTTGTTATGAGAAAGTTATGGGCACTTGAAGTTGGACTTTTTCACATTTCAATGCCTTTGGTCCAAAGTGACCTATAATGTTTTGCATTATCACATGTATTTATTTTAGGGTTATGAAAATTTGTTCAACATAACAAATGAATTAGACATCTTAAAATTTCAAATGCTTTTGATACCACCTCAAAATCATGAAAAATAAATGAGTTATGTTCTTGGGAAGTTGACCTAAAATTAGGGTTTCAGTCAAAATGACTTATAATGTTTTGAAATGGATGATGACCTTCCAAGCTTCAAATCAATTTTTGATGAACATGAAAGTTGTTCATATGGTTCTTAAGAACAATATTTCTCTTGGGTTAATCTCCATTTGACAAAAACATTAAAATTTAGGTCTCAGCGTACTTCAAAATAGTCAAATGAATTGACTGATCAACTTCTCAAGTCCGTGCCTCAAATCTTGATGAATTGATGATTAAGGACTCTCAAATAAGCTTAAATATGCATGAAATTATGAATGTAAGTACTTCCCTTTATTGTATTTGATCATGGGTTGAGGTTGCTTCATGAGCAAGACATAGTTGATGAATAGATGAATTAGTGTTTCTTTGAGAAACAAGCCTCAAGCCCTTTGGTTTGCTTTGATCAAAATGATGAATTGAGATACTTGGGAGGCATATATGATGGATGAGAGCCTTGTTAACCATTTTCATGCTTGATTTCATCTTCACCAGGCCATATCAATGAGCATAGGGTCTCCTAAGAGCCTTGGATCTTATGATTGCTCAAGCTACAAAATAAAAGATGTTAGTGACATATTTTTGTGCTTTTTGTTAGTAAGCAAAGTAAGAAAAGCAATAATATACAATTCAAGCATGCTTTGTGGTCTCAAACCAACTCACAAATGTTCCCACCCAAAGGTTAGGAGCCAAGATGCTATGATCCTTGAGGCAAGATGCAAATGCAATGTTATGATGCCATGAGGGATCTTAGGGTCAAAATTGGGGTCTTACAGATGCCCCTATTTAAGGTCATTCTAGCCGGAGAAGTGAAGGTTAAAATCTTCATCTCGACGAGGTAGAATGGGCTTAAATAATAACAAAGAGACGAATTTTGGTCCATAAGAGACCTCATGATGCAAATGTATGTATGCAAAAGGTAATACTTTGCGGGGATATGTGTCCACGAAGGAGAAGAAATCCGGAGAAACTGAAAATCCATATGAGTATTGCACTCATAAATGGGACAGAGACTTTGGGGACTCTAATGGGGAATAAAGGGGAATAAGATGCGTGAGCAGGTCACAACTTGAAACTTGCTGGGAGACACGAAGGGATTCCATGAAAATAAATCAATGGAAAGACTCGATCTGACACAACGGTGCGTGTATTAGGGAATATGCCAATACAATGAAACTATCCACAAAGGATACTTCGGATAGAAATCCAGACTCGGGCTGGAAAATCCACCGAGGGACTCCGATGGGGAATTGTCCAAAGAGGACTCAGCTGAGGAAAAGCAACCGAGGTATTACCGGTTACTGGGTAATAGGCTCAAAGAGACATGTGATCAAACACCGGTATAAGGGTGAGAAAAGCAACATGCTCGGGGAGAATGAATATCTAAGACCGACATAAGGGTGAGAGATATCAATCATTAAAACATTTGAAGAAGACTCGAAAAGGTACATTTCAACTCAGGAAAATCTGACTCCACAGGGGACAAAAGTCATAATAGGGAGCAGAAAGGAAGGAACACTAGGGATACCGGTTACTGGGAATATAATAGGTGACCAACCAGGCGTGAATTGGGGAATATTTCCAAGACACTCATCATCCGAAAGGAGGGCTGAAAAAGCAAACTCGATTATAGGATGGGCATTCGATTCCATAAGGAAATACGAATCTTACTCAACTGGAGAAGAAAAAGACTTCGACTGAAGAGCGCATGAGATATATTATCTATTACCGTCATAACGTAGATAACATACTAGCATGGAAGATTATCCACAACCGGTTACTGGGTTAATGAAGGATAAATCGACAGAAAAGAAAGGACATCGGGATACCGAATGCTGGGTATAAAATGATGACCAATCAAAGGGGAGAAACGATCATCACCAACAAGAGGGGTGAATGAAAGATGATCCGCCGGGGATACATTGCTTTATCAGAGCAATTATCCAAGAGATATATCACCAGTTACTGGGAGACACACTCGAAAGGTGGAGGAATATCAATACCGAATATTGGATAAATATAACCGTCAAAAAGGGGATTACATCTACTAGTTACTAGGTAGAAAACCACAGAGACTCCGCCGGGGAGAAGATGGACGATCACTGGTTATTGGGCAATCATTCATCTAAACTACGGGGAAGTGCAAAGGGAAAAAACAAGAGGAGTCAAACTAGGAACGAACTAGAGAGACATAACGAAACAAGACTCAACCCAATGAGGATATAACACAGGGGAGTAATTCCATCCCAATACATATTTTGGGAGGAAACAGAAATAATAATTATCCATGACGACAAAGCTCAGTGGGAAAAATGGAAGAAAGGATAGATACTTTCTACCTATGGGGCCGACTCTATATGGAGAGATCAAACACCAACATCTGCTTGGGGAAAACATGTATCACCAAATAGTAGGAGATAACAAACAAAGATATATGGAAAAGGATGCAACATGAATATATGGATGTTGTAGCTATGCATGTATATGTGTGGTTTATGTATGATGAATGCTAACAAACAAACATATCTAACACAACCAAGTCCAGGAATCAATGGACAAACATCCGGTACTACATCTCGAAAGAGAAAACCAGGCCCACTAGGGAGACTCCCAATCTGACGGGGGCAACCGATACCAGGAAAACGGATGACCTCTGCAAGGGAAAGAGAACCAGTCACTCCGCTAGGAAGGAATCAACACATCTTCCTCAGAAGCTCCAACGCCAATCTGAAATCAGGAAAAGTCTTGGCCAGGGGACCGAGCACGAATATGATCCATCGTAGAAGCAACTCTACTAGGAAAATTATCCAGGGGAAGGATGCAACTCTGTGGAGAACAACCACCGATCAAAAAGTTTTAAAACCAACAGAATTCCTTGTACTACTGGATAAATCATCTATGCCGAGGAAAAGAGAAACACTAATCCACTAGGGATGGAAAAATAAACATTTCCGTCACCCGCTCTGCTCAGGAGGAAACAATAGACAGGTTCTAGGGAAACATTGCTGAGGACTGAACCAGGAACTAACTATAGTCGATCAACTAGAGATATCCTGCTGGTGACCATACCGGGGAGTTAAAATGGGATCAACCCTGCCGAGGACGAGCAAAGTCGAACCTGCTGGACATTAATGTAGGCGAGTCCACAGGGGATAAGCTACAAACCGAATATCGAGAATTCCACTCATGCCGGGGATTTCCTGTTTATTCTGCGGGGGGGAATTCCAATCTGACTAAGGGAATAGCATGCCAATTTATCAATCTATAAGGGATTTTAGGTCAATCCACACAAAGGATGACAACCATATAATTGATAACACAAATGCTAAATCCAACCTCAATTGGGCGCTAGAAAACTGAGACCAAACTCCAGACTCTCTGGGGATTTGGGGATGCATACTTTTCTTCTGTGCTCGCGAAGGAGACAACCTGAAAGATAATGAAGAGGATACAAGTATGCTAGGAATATGAACAACATGTATTACCCTTTTGGAGATCATACTATCCTTGGGAGAGCACTGAAGATGTCCCAATTACCTTTTTTGGTCATAGTGAATATTCACTTTTGTTTAAAAAACAGTTTATGAAAAATTTATTTAAAACAATGATATTTATCAATTAAAACATGTAAATATTTGTTGAACAGAAACAAATAAGAGTACAAAGTATTGGATAAAGTCTCAAATTTATTTGATGGAATGGCAGTCTGCAAATGGCGAGACTCCATGGATCTTTACAAATTTGAAATTGGTGATATATATTGGAAAAGGGTTTTATGCGTGCTTTTCCCAAGTATACGAACGCGTCAGAGTAATATAAAAGATTGTCGAATCCACAAAGACCAAATGTCAATCTATCGTTATCTATTGTTATGGTGTTTATCAAAGGCAATCAAAATAGGTGTTTTTAGAGTATGCTATGAAAAGTAAAGTGTTTAATAAAGTTCAATTAATAAAGACAGGGTCGATTGTAATTCACATAATCAATTAATAATCCAAGTACTTGCTAATAGAACTACTTATGGGAAGTGTTTCCTACTTTGAAAAGAACCAATTTAACAGGAACTGTCGCTTTCGCGTACTCAGAACCGAGTGTTACTCCCTAATCAAACCCTCTTCTTGTCACTTATAAAAAGACGCACATTGCGTTAGAGTAGTAAACCTATTTTTAAGAAATATAGTATCTTGACTAAGTTGAAAAGTATTTTAACCTGGATTTCTTAACCAAAAGAGGTTCCCACGAACCAAACTCTAAACTTATAAACGCGTCCGAAAATAGTTTTAAAATCTCTTTTCTTCTTAAGTTAAAAACTCCTAATGAACTAAACAAAGTGCTTTCGCTGTTTTTGAAATAGTTAAAAACAATTAAGTTTAAAAAGGCGTTGGACGGCTTTCGATCTTACCCAACAGAAATTAAGTGCGGGAAAACTTAAGTTGAAAGTCAAAATAGCCCTTAGGTGTTTCTACGAACAATTGTACGGATTATCGGTTCAATTACGATCCTTACATTCTAACCTTATAGATTTAGTTAGAGATGGTAAAGTAAAAGTGCAATAATTTAAATAAAAGTAGTGCGAGTGCGGAAAGTAAATAAAAGTAGTGCGAGTGCGGAAAACAAATAAAAGTAAAGCGAGTGCGGAAAATAAATAAAAGTAAAGCGATTGGGGAAAATAAATAAAATTAGTGCGAGTGCGGAAAATAAATAAAAGTAGTGCGAGTGCGAGAAATAAACAAAAGTAAAGCGAGTGCGAGAAATAAATAAAGTAAAGACAGTGCGGGAAATAAATAAAGTAAAGACAGTGCGGGAAAATAAAATAGATAAAGGCAAAGTAATAAAAACCTGCTCCAATCGGAGGGTTGAATAAAATGCGAAACGGAAATGAAAATGGCGGCAGGATTAACTTCCTTCCAAAGTGCTCCAAACTCGATTGCAGACTCGATCACAAAACTCGATTACACAATTGTGGTAACACCCCAATGCGAAGCGATTACCACTTTAAAATACTGAATATATGCCTAAGTGAAACTAATTTTGCTCTGGATCTTCCTCTGCTCTAAGTTTGGATGCTTAAACAAATGAGTTCGAGTTTCTATTTATAAGCAATTAAAATGATGGAAATGACAAGGATGCCCTTCAGTTTGAATTTGGGAGGGAAAACTTTTCCTCTTGTGGCGCTCGCCAAAAGGCAAATCTGTGGCACCTTAGTGGAAGTAGTGGGGAACGTGGAAGTTGAGGGAAGTTGAGCTAGGACACGTCATGGCAGGGTCTATGGCGCCAGCCACAGTGGGAGCCACAAGTACAAAATGCTGAATTTTAGGGTTTTTAGCTCTTTTTCACTCTTTTTCTCGATCGGGGCTTCGATTAAAGTAAAAACCTGAAAACAAAGAGAAACATAGTAATAACACAACAAAATAACAATAAAACTACAAAAATGCATACGAAATCAGAGTCGAAAATATGGTGAATTTCAATGTCATCAGGGCTACATTGAACATAATGACCATTTCTCCACCAACTCTGAATCCGATGTATTTGAAGCTTCAGTTGATGGTGACTGAGCGAAATTCTTGGACAGATGACCGCTTGTAGAACAAAGTCTTGTCAGGATGTAGTTACTTGCCAAATCCCTAATTTTTGCCTAGATTGCCCAAGGGTAAGGTACTTAATCTATAAGGATATGTATTCATCATTCACTTTTTCATGTCTCTAATTTTTTCCTGGATCGCCCTTTCGGGTTTTCAATCCACCGAGACGCTCATTTTTGTCCAAGCCGCCCTTTCGGGTTTTCAACTTAGCGAGCTATTCTGTTTTTATTTTTTGGAAAAGTATTTCTTGACTGCATCTGAATTCACAGTACGAGTGAAATTCTCCCCATCCATAGTTGTAAGTATCAATGGACCGCCTGAAAAGGCTCTCCTGACGACATATGGACCTTCATAGTTTGGAGTCCACTTGCCCCTGAAATCGGGCGCGAAAGACAAAACTTTCTTGAGCACAAGGTCACCTTCTCGGAACACACGAGGCTTGACCTTCTTATCAAAGGCTTTCTTCATCCTCTGCTGATATAACTGACCATGACACATGGCAGTCAATCTCTTCTCTTCTATTGAGTTCAACTGGTCATAACGATTCTGAACCCATTCAGCCTCAGTCAACTTGGCTTCCATCAAGACTCTCATTGATGGGATTTCCACCTCTACTGGGAGCACAACCTCCATGCCATATACAAGGGAGAAAGGGGTTGCCCATGTTGAAGTGCGGACATATGTACGATATCCATGCAAAGTAAATGGCAACATCTCATTCCAATCCTTGTACGTAATAACCATCTTCTGGATAATCTTCTTGATGTTCTTATTAGCAGCTTCAACAGCCTCATTCATCTTGGGTCTATAAGGAGAAGAATTATGATGTGCAATCTTGAACTCGCTACACAATTCTTTCATCATCTTGTTGTTCAAGTTAGATCCATTATCAGTAATGATCTTATCTGGCACTCCATAACGGCATATGAGTTGATTCTTGATAAACTTTAAAACCACCTACCTGGTCATGTTTGCATATGATGTCTCTTCAACCCACTTGGTGAAGTAATCGATAGCTACGAGAATAAATCTGTGATCGTTGGACGCTTTCAGCTCTATCATGCCAATCATGTTAATTCCCCACATGGAGAAGGGCCATGGTGATGAAATCACATTCAGAAGTGTCGGGGGAATATGAATCTTATCCGCATAAATCTGACACTTATGACATTTCTTCACATATTTGCAGCAGTCAGACTCCATTGTCAGCCAATAGTAGCCCGCTCTCAACATCTTCCTTGCCATGGCATGTCCATTGGAATGAGTCCCAAATGAACCCTCATGGACTTCAATCAAGAACAGGTCTGCTTCGTGTCTATCCACGCATCTGAGCAAAACCATGTCAAAATTCCTTTTATAAAGCACATCGCCATTGAGGTAGAAACTACCAGATAGTCTCCTCAAACTCTTCTTATCTTTAACAGATGCCCCAGGCGGGTAGATCCGACTCTGAAGAAAACACTTGATATCATAATACCATGGCTTATCATCCTTCACTTCTTCTACTGCAAATACATGAGCTGGTCTGTCCAAGCGCATCACAGTGGTATTGGGGACTTCTTTCTAGAGTCTTACTACAATCATAGAAGCAAGTGTAGCAAGTGCATCTGCCATCCGATTCTCATCTTGAGGAATATGATGGAAGTCAACCTCAGTAAAGAAAGTTGAAATCCTCCTTGCATAATCTCTGTATGGGATGAGGCCAGGCTGATTCGTTTCCTATTCACCCTTAATCTGATTAACAACAAGGGTTGAATCACCATAAACATCAAGATGCTTGATCCGAAGGTCAATACACTCTTCCAATCCCATAATACAGGCCTCGTACTCATCCATATTATTCATGCATTTGAAAGTTAGCCTTGCTGTAAAAGGAAAATATGTGCCCTGAGGAGTAATAATCACTGCCCCAATACCATTTCCATATTGATTTATAGCGCCATCAAACACCATGCTCCATCGGGAACCAGGCTCTGGCCCTTCATCGAGTGTAGGCTCATCGCAATCTTTCATCTTCAAATACAGAATCTCCTCATCAGGGAAGTCATATTGTACAGACTGGTAATCTTCAATTGGTTGATGTGCCAAGTGGTCAGCCAAGATACTACCTTTAATAGCCTTTTGAGCCCGATACTCAATATCATACTCAGACAACAGCTTCTGCCAACGGGCGATCCTCCCAGTTAAAGCGGGCTTCTCAAAGATATACTTGATTGGATCCATTTTGGATATCATCCAAGTCATATGATTCAACATATATTGGCGTAAGCGCTTAGCAGCCCAAGCCAAAGCACATAATGTTTTCTCAAGCATTGAGTATCGAGACTCACAATCAGTGAACTTCTTACTCAGGTAGCATATATCATATTCTTTCTTTCCTGTTTCATCTTGCTGACCAAGGACACAACCCATTGAGTCTTCGAGAACTATCAGATACATGATCAAGGGTCTCCCTTCCACAGGCGGAGACAGAATCGGAGGTTCGGACAGATACTCTTTGATACTGTCATAGGCTTTTTGGCAATCCTCGATCCAATCATGACGCTGATCTTTCCGGAGGAGCTTGAATATCGGCGCACATGTGGAAGTCATGTGGGATATAAATCGGGAAATATAATTCAAGTGGCCAAGAAAACCTCGGACTTGCTTCTCAGTTTTGGGCGCAGGCATCTCTTGTATTACTTTGACCTTGGCAGGATCAACTTCAATACCTCTCTCGCAGACAATAAAGCCCAATAACTTGCCGGAACGAACTCCAAATGTACACTTGTTAGGATTCAGACGAAGCTTATACTTCCTCAAACGCTGAAAAAGCTTCAACAAGTGATCTACATGTTCATCTTCCGTTCTTGACTTCGCAATCATATCATCAACATATACCTCGATCTCCTTGTGCATCATATCATGAAACAAGGTAGTCATAGCTCGTTGATACGTGGCTCCGGCGTTCTTCAAACCGAAGGGCATCACTTGATAACAGAATGTTCCCTAAGGTGTGATGAATGTTGTCTTCTCCATATACTCAGGTGCCATCTTGATCTGATTGTATCCGGAAAATCCGTCCATAAATGAGAAGACATTGAATTTAGCTATGTTATCTACCAACATATGTATATGTGGTAGATGAAAATTGTTTTTTGGACTAGCTTTATTCAAGTCTCTATAGTCCACACACATTCGAACTTTTCCATCTTTCTTAGGCACGGGCACTATATTGGCCACCCATTCAGGATATGTAGAAGTCACCAGAAACCCCGCATCAATTTGCTTCTGAACTTCTTCTTTGATCTTCACTGCCATATCAGGATGAGTTCTTCTGAGCTTCAGCTTCACAGGCACGCACTCAGGCTGCAAAGGCAGGAAATGTTGCACGATATCAGTATCCAGACCAGGCATGTCTTCATATGACCAGTCAAAGACGTCGACGTATTCTCGTAGCAAGTCAATCAACCCCTTCTTCACAAATTCTTCCAAGAGTGCCCCAATCTTCACTTCTTGCACACAATCCTCAGACCCTAAGTTGATTGTTTCCAGATTCTCAAGATGTGGCTGAATGATCTGCTCTTCGTGCTCAAGTAGACGGATAATCTCGTCAGGAAACTCTTCAACATCATCTTCTTCGGCCTCAAATACAGGGAACTCAAAGTTGGGAGATGGTGTTGGATCATTATGTTCAATGGGTTTGATCAACCTACATAATGATTTTGGATATAAAGAGATTTTTAAAATTCAAGCAAAGCAAACCATTATGCAGATGAAAAGATTGATTTTATTCTATTTTTAGTGTTTTATGTGATCACCAATTTCATGCAAAAGAAAAAAGTGAAAATAATTTGGAAAAACAAACATTTAACATGAATTTATTGAATGAAATATCATTGTATTTATAAGCCAACAATGTCATCACTTCTCCTTTTGGCATGGGAGAAGGGTTTTTAAACAAAAGGTGAACATCACGTTGACTTATGGACAACTGTTGGAACATCAACAGCGACCCAGTTATTGCAGACCCCTCCAGGGATGACAAAGTTGCCAGAATCCTCCTTTGCATCCTTTTCCACAATGGCAGCAGCTTCCTGATCTTCACTAGTATGGATAAAACCACAACTCTGAAACAACCCACGCTTGTTGAAAATGCCCGAAGAGTACCCTAAGCCATGCCCGGATATATTGTCTTCTATCTTGATCATTTGTCCTATACCAGTAGTTGTGCCATGCTTAGTGGCCAACTTAGCATCATTGTAGGACGCAAATGAACAAGTTCCTTTCTTAGAAGGCTCAGCAATAGATAAATCTTGGAACGGCGTCCCAACTTCATCCTCAGCGTCTATATAAGAGAAGGAAGACAGATGGCTAACCAAGAGAGCCTTCTCTCCCCCTACCACCACCAGCTTTTTGTTCTTGACAAACTTCAATTTCTGGTGTAGGGTGGATGTCACGGCGCCTGCCTCGTGAATCCATGGTCTGCCCAACAGATAGCTATATGATGGGTGAATACCCATGACTTGAAAAGTGATCTGGAAATCACTTGGCCCAATCTTGACTGGGAGTTCAACCTCACCAATCACGGTTTTGCGCGATCCATCAAAAGCTTTTACCACCACTTCCCTCTGCCTCATGGGAGGCCCCTGGTATGACAATCCGACCGGAGTGGACTTTGGCAACACATTCAGTGATGACCTAGTGTCTACCAACATATTAGACATGGCATCATCCTTGTAGCTTATAGATATGTGAAGTGCCAAATTTTGGTCTCTTCCCTCCTCGGGGAGATCAGCATCACAAAAACTCATATTGTTATAAGCAGTAATGTTTGCAACAATACTATCGAATTGTTCTATTGTGACGTCATGGTCTACATACGCCACATCCAACATCTTTTGTATAGCTTCACGGTGTGGTTCTGAGTTCATCAACAAAGATAGCGCAGAGATCTTTGATGGCGTTTGTAGAAGCTGATCTACAACATTGTATTCACTCCTTTTGATGAGCCTCATCATCTCATCACATTCCTTTTTCATTGTGCCATTCTGTCCAGCAGGGACAGGAGTTCTTACAACGGTGGCAGGTTTATTAGCAACAAGTGTCGGATTCGGAGCAACAGCAGAATTTCCAACCGGACGAACAACGCAATCAGCAATATCATCCCTTTTGACGTCAGCCTGGGGTTTCGGTGGAGCCGAGAAAACACGACCACTACGGGTCAGGCCGCTGACATCAGCGATATTAACAACAGAGGTAGAGGGCAGGGGCACCTCCTTCCCATCTTCCAATGCCACAACATTGTAACGATAGGGGACAACCTTATCAGAAGAATATGGCATAAGGCCAACTGGTTTAATTATGAGAGAGGGAGAAGCCTTCTATTTGCTGCCATCATATCGGATGACAACAGGCTCTGGGATCCTGAACACTGGTGATATCACATTGACTTCATCATCCCCATCGCGATTCTGAAGTATTTCAATTACACCTTCATCCAACATTTCTTGGATGTCTTTTCGAACTTGACGACACCCTCTCTGATTGATAGTGGAAACACGACATTTGTCATGGTCATGCTCGTAGTGACTGTATTCACACAACCGTCTGTGCATCTCGACCAATGATTGTCGGATATGGCTGACATATCTGACCTTGTATTTACCAGGGCAACCCTGAACCATGTTGACAACATATTTCCCATGCTCGGGCAATGGGTTCTTCTTGACGTTGGGAACTACGTCCTCGAAACACAATATACCACTTCTCACAAGGTCTTGAACCTTGGTCTTCAGTGGATAGCAGTTCTCCACATCATGCCCGGGAGCACCGAAATGATAAACACAATGAAGCTCGGGCTTATACCACTGAGGGTTGGTAGGTATAGCCGGTGGGCCACGTGAAGTGATCAGAATCCTCTCTATCAAATAGGGATATAACTCTGCGTAGATCATGGGAATAGGATCAAAAGTGACCCTTTTCCTCTCATAGCTTGTACTGGTCTGATTATTGTTTCGAGGCTGGTAGGCCTGCTGTTGAGGATGGTGTTGTTGTTGTTAATATTGTTGATGTTGCTGTTACTGGTTATTATTATGCTGATAGTGCTGGTTTTCTCTAAAAACGAGTGCTATGTGAGCCACCTGATGTTGATTACCGGCGGGACGCACGGTCTTCCTCCTCATAGAGGGTCTTCTGGGTTTGACATGGGAGGTCACAACATGTGCCTCACCATCTTTCTTCTTTCCAAACACCCCATATCGTTTAGCAGAAGAGCCTTCTTCTCTAGTCAGGCGCCCTTCCCTGACTCCTTCCTCCAGGCGCATCCCCATATTCACCATCTCGGTGAAGTCAGAAGGAGCGCTGGCAATCATCCGCTCATAATAAAATGAGCTCAATGTCTTGAGGAAGATCTTGGTCATCTCCTTTTCTTCCAGCGGAGGCACAATCTGCGCGGATAGTTCTAGCCACCTCTGGGTGTACTCCTTAAAAGTTTCCTTGTCCTTCTCGGACATGGCTCTCAATTGATCCCTATCGGGAGCCATATCCATGTTATACTTGTATTTCTTGACGAAAGCCTCACCAAGGTCATTGAAGGATCGGATGTTCGCGCTGTCCAAGGCCATGTACCATCTCAGGGTGGCATCAGACAGGCTGTCCTGGAAATAATGAATGAGGAGCTGATCATTGTCGGTCTGAGTCGACATCTTCCTCGCATACATAACCAAGTGGCTGAGTGGGCAAGTATTTCCCTTGTACTTTTCAAAGTCAGGTACTTTGAACTTTACATGGATCTTGACATTGGGAACTAGGAAGAGTTCAACAGCAGACTTGCCAAAGAGGTCCTTCCCTCTGAGAGTTTTGAGTTCCTTGCGGAGCTCAAGAAACTGATCGTTCATTGCATCCATCTTTTCGTACACATGTGGGCCCTCAGACGGCTCAGAATGGTAAATGGTGTCGTCTACTCTTGGCATAGTATGCACGACTGGAGGTGGAACGGCAAGGACCAGGCTAGATGCCGGCAAAGAAGCAAACATGGGGGCGAGACCCTCAGGAATAAAATTTGTAGGCATCCCCCAGGGAAACCCGGATGGCATAGCAGTAGGCGCGAAGTGGGCGCTAGCAGCTGGCACTATCGAGGCGGCAATCTCAGAGATGACTGTCCTCTAGGGAGGAGTTGAAGGTGTTGGAGACGATTGGCTTTGGGCGGCCATGAAAGACTCCATCAAGGCAGTCAATCTAGCCACTTCTTCCTTCAGATCTCTGTTCTCTTGCTTTAAGTGATCCATCAATCTTGAAGAGTTAGCTCTGGTGTAGTACCAGTGCCTCAACTTGTCTTCAAAATAAATGATGAACACAGAGTTAGACCATTGAACAAGAAGCCTAGAGCAAAACCTACTTATGCATATGATGCATGTAATGCTTGTGTATATGATTTATTTTGTTTATCGGAGGAACTTTTAGAGTTCTATTCGCAAATATTGAAAATATTAATTATTTAGACATATATGGAAATATCACATCAATAATATCTGGAAAATATTTTTACACCAAAGAAGTACAGTCTTGGTAACCAAATACAATACAAGAGAGAAGGAAAATGAACATCCTATGGAACCCAAGAAACAATCGTCTAAAGCTCTGGAGACTGGAAGATAAGCTGCACGAAGCCTCTTCACCTCTCTTTCATAGGCTGCCTCCATATCTGCCTTCTCTTTGGCGAGTCGATCATACTTCCTCTTCCAAAACTTGGAAGACTGAGGAAGAAGAGAAGTCACCATATCATCAGGCTCATTGATAACCTGATGCTCAAGAAACTCTATCAATGCATCCTTATCTCTAAGCTGCTGAAGTAGCTCCTCTCGCTCACGGATCCAAGCATGTGACCGGTCTTCGTCTCTCAACTCCTCTACTCCTTGGTCAGGGAGGGTTGAAGGCCATGCCGCAACCAAAGGTGTAGGTCTCGGATACTCTTAAGGCATAAGGTACTCGGAAGCTCTCCTCCTCACCCACAAGGTATAGGGTTCCAAAGCAATACAGTTCTTCAGACCAAGCTCTTTCCTTCCCTTCCTATGGATCTTGCGCCAAGCGCGAACCATCTTGCCCTTCAAGCCTTGGGGATATTTACCCTCCTGAAAGAACACACCCTATAACAAAATGTTATTAGGTTTATCCTTTAGGGGAAACCCAAGCTGACAATGTGCTAAAACTGGGTTGTAGTTAATCCTACCACATGTACCAAGAAGAGGCACATTGGAGAATTCACCACAAGAGTCGATAATCTGCACACCATCATACACGCGGTTGTACCAAAAGATATCGTCATTAGTGAGAGACATAAGCCTTGTGGACCACCGTAGACATCCTTTGTTCTCCTTGAAGGCGACCGTCTACGGCAAGTGCGAAATAAACCACTTGTACAACAAAGGCAAACAGCACACAATGGTACCACCACCCTTTGCATTCCTCATATGCAAAGAAAAGTAAGCGTCACCAAACAGAGTTGGAACGGGATTAAGAGTAGAGAAAATCCTAATAGCGTTCACATCCACAAATTTGTCGATGTTGGGGAATAACACTAGCCCATAGATGAGAAGTACAAATATGGCCTCAAAGGCGTCCTCACTCATGGCTTTCCCATACAAAGTAGCTTGAGCAATGAGGAACTCAGAATGGAGACCTTGAATTCCACCTTTGGTAGTCATATGCGCACCAACCAGAGATTCATCTATATGCAATATATCAGCAATCTCCTGAGAAGTAGGAACCCTCTCTAAGCCACTGAACGACAACTTATCTAGAATAGGTATGCCCACAAGATAGGCATACTCCTCAAGCGTAGGCAAAAGCTGAAAATCCGAGAATGTGAAGCAACGGTACAACGGATCATAGAACTGCACCAATACACTCATCAGACCTTCATCCACCTGAGTAGCCAGAATAGATAGAAGCTTCCCATGACGAGCCTTGACCTCCAAGGGATCTAATACATAGGATATCAAATTCCTCATCTCTTTTAAGTCGGGTTGTCTGAAATTGTACTTCTTCGTATTCCTTCTTTGTCTATCCATGTCTGAAAATTTGCAAATAGACCTCTTAAGTTCCTTGAAAATTTTCTCATTGTTGATGATATGGATGTGTATGAATGCATGAATGCATGGATGCAACAATCACACTCAAGGATCAAGCGAAGCACACCACACAAAGGTCATGGGATGGATCAAGTCATCCTTAATATCAATCATCCATTTTGGTGGATTATGGTTTACACCTTCTCAACACCCAAGTTCCATTGGTAATAAGGATACACAAGAACGGATCAACCATGAATCAAGGGTTTATTGCGAGTCACGAGCATGGAGTCTCGGTTAAGAACCATCCAAAGGGAGTGTACTAGGGTTTAAACCTGCCAAACATGTTCTACAAGAGGTTCCCATAGTCATTATCCCATCTTTTGGATATTATCGGATAAACGACTACTCGTATTCCAAAAATATTCTCAAGAGAGACTCTAATGAGTGTAGTATCGCGTAACAATCGCATCAAATCTTACACTTGAACGACCTTCACACTACATCCTAAGAAATAGGCCAAGATGGGCTTTATAAACTAAGGTCCTTGGCTTCTAAGGTCTATATTGGAAAGAGTAATGCCTAACCACGACTACTCGTGTGACATTATTGATCCCAACATGACCTCCACCAAGTGAATGGGCTTGCAAGTCAACTTGCTAAGGAATAACTCCACACAAGTCAACAAGACTATGCCATTCTCCTATCCTAAGTGCACTCGAGTTCAGGTATAGAACTCATCTCACAAAGATCACCAAGCATACAAGCAATTAATATATCTAGCAATTCAATCATTACATACAATACAGTAATCCCAAATTGCACAAAAATAAGTCACAAAATAATATACACAATACAATACAACAAATGTGAAAAGTAGGCAAAACACACTAGGCAAATGTCCCCAGCAGAGTCGCCACTTTTCTGTAGCGGGGTATTCGTTGCCTTTAGATTTATTGACTAAATCAAAAGTAAATCATACAAATCGAGTCGCCACCGCACTTCTATTTATCCAAAGGAATGGTTAGAAAGCGAACAAAAACCGAGAAGTTTTATCAAATCAAAAACTAATAAAAATGTCAGAGATCGGGGGTAAGGGGGTTGGTTATGCAATGGGAAGGTTTAAAGCACCCAAAACATCCTAGGTACTCCTAAGGAGCCCTTTTCACAATTTGTTGTAAGGTAGGTTGGTATTTGTGAAAATTTATTTGTGCAAACATGATTGGGGAGTCGAGAGAAGAATGTACAAATTAATTACAATTTTGTGTTTGAATGGATAAACCCACTGCCTACGTACCATCTTAAAAAAATATTAGGATCAAAACCTCGTAGTTCGGGGTAAAAATCTCAAAAAAACAAGTTGGTGAATTGATTGGTCCAAAAGCCTTAAGGTCTTTTGTTATCCATGGGAGAAAACTCAACCTAAAAACCACGAATCCACCATGTGAGGATAACTTAAACATGCTAGTGCGGGGTTAACCCTATAATAAGCATGGAAGACTCATTGCCCATCACTAAGGATATAGGTGAGTATTATATAAACCTCAAGAATAACTCAAACCTAAATGCTAATGATTATGAAAAGTTTTGATACGAAAGTGGCCATTGAAACCACAAAAAATTTGAATGAGTTATAATTACCAATGAAAAGTATTTACAAAATATGGTCAATGTTGACTTAAAGATTCAATTCACAATAAGTGTTATGAAAAGAAAGTTTGAAAATCAAAAGCATAATGCTTAGGTTTCTAATGTTTGAAAACAAAGGTTAATGTCTGCACAAAAGTTTTGGCTTGGGTTAAAATGGAGGGAAGAAGAAGAATGGCTAAATCCTAAACATACAAAGATGAAGGAAAAGAGATAAGACCACAAATGGAGTTCCCTTCTTGAGATCATAATGATGATCCATGTAGCTCCCATCCTTTGGAATAAGCAAACGAGTAGGCAAACACTCAAGCAATCAACCAATCAAGCAAGTTCTTAGGAATCTTCCAATGGCTCTTGTATCTCTCACTTTAGATGCACATGACAATGGTTTTTCAATTTGGCTCAAATGGGAATCCCTAGCACAAGAATACACACATCAAAAAGTTCTATAATGCAAATATAGAATGGACAAGAGTGAGTTCAGATATTAGGTCCTTCCAATTCATCTTCAACATTAAGTCCTTTTTACTCCATTTTTGCATAGGGAATGTCCTAGAATCTAAGTCCTTTTTTCCATTTGTATTTTGGTTCACAACAATCAAAACAAAACACAAGCACAATAGTATATACATAATTATGTGCTCAAGTGAGCAAAAGGCAAATTGCATTAACATAAACATGTGTTCAAATGAGCAAAGGGCAAAAGCAAATGAATAATATGGACAAGAATATTAAATGGAATTAATGTAAATTGCAAGAATTAAATGTTAATGGTCAATTGTTAGTGTTAGTGTGCCATAAGGCAATTTAGCGCTACGTTAAGCAATCGTAAGAGGACTAATGTAGTAGTCACACCTATCTGAGGTCGGTCAATAAAAAATATAGGCAACAACACAAGTTAGAGATCTTGATTAGTGAATCAAGCTCCTATAACTTGCCATGCCAAAAGAAGATGAGAAATGATCTTGTATTGATTTAGGTTCTTTGCTTGATTAGGAAGCAACATATCCTTAATGCAAAGCCATTCACTTGATCTATGATCAAGATGAATTAGATTTGAATCAAGAGAGATTAAACTTCCCAAACATCAAGGCTAACCACCAATCTTTAACTCATTGATCAAAAAAGAAAAAGATGAAGAAGGAGATGAATAAGAGTGAACATTAATGGAAATTCAAATGAAGTAATCAACATACATTGACCAAAGATAGATGGAGTCAAAGTCAAACATTAGTAAACAGAAGTAAAATGAAACTTAGAAGTCAAGAAACAAATAAAATGTTTTTGGTATTTTTCAAAATTAAAATAATACTTGAATTAAAATAAACAATTAAAGGTCAAACTTCAAATCCATTTAAAATCAACTTTGAAAAGTCCAAATGGATCATCCTAAGTTCAACAAGGTCAAACAAAGTTTGACAAAAAATTTCAGCATTTTTAGAAACTAGAAACTATTTTTAATCAATTAAAAATGCATAAAAATAACCTAATTGATTTAAAATCTCAAATAAATCTCAAATCAATTAATAAATTGATGATAATATTTTTCATAGATCCATCATCATTCAAAGAGGTTGAGAAAATATTTTTGTATTTTTTGAATATCAAAAACTATTTAAAATGAATTAAAAATAACCAGAAAAGAGAAAATTCATAAAAAATATCAAATGACAAAATAAAAAATATTAAAAATCATTTTTAGAAACTAGAAATGAAAAGAGAAATAATGCAATTGGTCTCATTTTTTGGAATTAAAATGAATGAGATATGATTTTTTGAAATGAAATGGAATAAAAGAAATAAAATGAAAATTAAATCAGAAATAAAAAATGAGAAAAAACGTGATGCGTTTGACCCAAGCTCATTTATTGGGCTGGCGCATCAGAAGATTCAAATGCGCGCATCCACCCAACACTTAAGTCAATGAGAAACAGGTGGCATTAAAAAAAGTCATAAAAGAGAAGGTCCAGATTAGATCTGGAAATGAGATCTAAGGGCTGTGGTTTGATCTGGAGCCGGGATGGTGGTGTACACCACCGTCTTCTCCGGCGAGCTTAACATCGCCGGTGAGAGTTGAATACATGGAAACCTCAACCATATGCAACGATCTATACAGCAATGGAAAGCTGGGGTGATGTACATCACCCCTGTGCCATCTATTTTCACTATAGACCTCCATGGAATGAGAAATCAGAGGTTGAAATTGCAACTCAATGGATTTTCAAAGAAGGGAACTTTGATGAGAGGACTTCAGCCAAACCAATAAATGCAAGAAACAAGGTATAATTAGTGAGTTTCGAAGACGGGAACTTTGTGTAGCAACCTCTGAAATATGGATCTATGGAGCATAATTCCTTTTAGCTATTGCTTGCAGTGTGATCTAGAGATGAAGATGAAGCAAGGTCAAGGAATTATGAGTCTGAAAATCAATCAATGAAGTTGAAATTCTTATCTGAAATTTTGAAAAGAAAGTGAGAATTCCTTTAGGTATGGATATGGAGGGAGTTGTGCAGCATAACAGGCGCCTTCAGGTTATCAAATTATGAAGCCTAACACTCTTATTTATAGCAATTGGCAAAGGCAAGCATGAAAGTTCCATGTGCATGAATGAAGAGGGTCTCCATGCATGGGCATGTACAGGCGCATGGAGGGCCCAAATACTATTGCAAATGAATGCTGATATCATCTTAAGTTGGAATGGACGTGCATAGTTGATGCAATTGGCTTATGCAATGAGTTTTCAACTAGTTTCCAAAGATGCACCAAAATCTTCTCCTCTTCGAAAATGCCTCTTCCAAAAATAAAACACGGCCTTATGGGTAATGGTTGGAAAGATCTTGACATGAGGATCAATTGTTATGTTGGGCAAAACTTCATTTGGAATTCGGAAATTGATGAAAATTGATCATAAAGTGCAAGGTGCAAAACATGTGTATGTGAAAATTTCCAAAATGGGCCAACTTCAAGCCCATATTTTTCAAATCAATTTAGACTTAAATTTAGCATCATTTGGATTTTTGATGAGAAAGTGATGAGCAGTTGAAGTTGGACTTTTTCACATTTCAATGCCTTTGATCCAAAGTGACCTATAATATTTTGCATTATCACATGTATTTATTTTAGGATTATGAAAATTTGTTCAACATAACAAATTAATTAGACATCTTAAACGTTCCAATGATTTTAATCCCACCTCAAAATTATGAAAAATGAATGAGTTATGTTCTTGGGAAGTTGACCCAAAATTAGGGTTTTAGTCAAAATGACCTATAATGTTTTGAAATGGATGATGACCTTCCATGCTTCAAATAAATTTTTGATGAACATGAAATTTGTTCATATGGTTCTTAAGAACAAGTTTTCTCTTGGGGTCATCTCCATTTTACAAACACATTAAACGTTAGGTCTCAGTGTACTTCAAAATAGTCAGATGAATTGACTGATCAACTTCTCAAGTCCATGCCTCAAATATTGATGAATTGATGATTGAGGACACTCAAATAAGCTCAAATATGTATGAAATGATAAATGGAAGGACTTCCTTTGATTGTATTTGATCATGGGTTGAGGTTGCTTTATGAGCAAGGCATAGTTGATGAACATATGAATTAGGGTTTCCTTGAGAAACAAGCCTCAAGCCCTTTGGTTTGCTTTGATAAAAATGATGAATTGAGATACTTGGGAGGCATATATGATGGATGAGAGCCTTGTGAACCATTTTCATGCTTGCTTTCATCTTCACCTGGCCATGTCAAGGAGCATAGGGTCTCCTAGGAGCCTTGGATCTTATGATTGCTCAAGCTACAAAACAAAAGATGTTAGTGACATATTTTTGTGCTTTTGGTTAGTAAAAAAACTAAGAAAAGCAATAATATACAATTAAAGCATGCTTGGTGGTCTTAAACCAACTCACAAATGTTCCCACCCAAAGGTTAGGAGCCAAGATGCTATGATTCTCGAGTTAAGATGCAAATGCAATGTTATGATGCCATGAGGGATCTTAGGGTCAAAATTGGGGTCTTACAACTTGTTGACTTGTAATCTTCATTTCTTTTATGTTTATCATTGATTGATGATCACTTGGTTCACATTTGATCAATTCAGTTTGAGACATGAATTCTCTTTCCCTCCCTTTCATCGTCATCCCATTCTTTTCATCATTTGGCCAATGAGTTAATGTCTTATGGTTGGTCTTGACAAATGAGAGGTTTAACCTTCTTTGATCCAAACCAAACTCAACTTGATCCAAGATCAAGTGAGTTGTTTTGTGTCCAAGATAGGTTGCTTCTTGGTCAAGCAAAAAAACCAAAAATCCATAAAAGGCCCTTCCCCTTTTGTTTTGGCATGGTAAGTTTGTGTAGCTTGCCTTACTAGTCATGATCTATAACTTGTGTTTATTTGCCTATAGTTTTATTGACCGGCCTCAGATAGGTGTGACTACCACATTAGTCCACTTACGATTGCTTAACATAGCGCTACATTGTCATATGACAAACTAACATAACCATACTAATTACTAACTATAATTTGAGCATTTAATTTCTTGCAATTTACTTTAATGCAATTTATTTCTTGCTCATTTATTCATATTGCTTTTCATTTTGCTCACTTGAGCACATATTTTATGTTTATGTCATTTTTTCTTTTGCTCATTTGAGCTCATTATTATGTAAATATATCGTTGTTTGTGATTGTTTTGTCTTTGTTTGTGTGAACCTAATGCAAAAAGGAGAAAGGACTTAGAATTAGGACATACCTATGCTTAAAGGAGTTAAAGAGCAACTAGGCCTCATGCCTTTAGAATGCTAAATTTGTTGAAGAGCAACTAGGCCTCATGCCTTTAGAATGCTAAATTTCAAAGTTGACTTTAAAGGACATCTCATCTAAACTTATTCTTTGTCCATTCCCTTTATTGTGTTGTGAACTTTTTGATGTTTGCTATTGTGTGATAGGGATTCCATCTTGAGATAGTAAAGAGGACCATTATCATGAGTAGCCAAGTTAAGAGAGACAAGCCAAATGGAGATCCTAGGAGCTTGAATCCAAATTGTTTGATTGCTTGGTTGTATGCTAAGTCCAAAGGAAAGGAGCATCTTGAATCATATCTATGATTTCAAGAAAAGGAACTCCAAGGGTTTATCTTTCCTCTCTTATCTTTGTATGCTTTACGACTAGCCCTTCTCTTCTTCTCCTCACTCTAATCAAGCCAAAATCTTTTCTTGTAAACTTTGACTTTGTTTAAAACTAGAAACCTAGGCCTTATGCCTTTGAATTTTCAAACTCTTTTTATTAATACTCATTGTGAATAAATCTTAATCCTACTTTGACTTCATTTTGTAAATAAATCTAATTTGTAAATATAACTCACTTCAAGTAGTTTTTTTGTGGTTCAAATGGCCACCTTTGTTAAAACTTTTCATAAACATTAGTCATAGGTTTGAGTTATCATGGTGGTTGATGTAAATCTCACCTCATCCTTAGTGATTGGATTATAAGTCTTCCATGCTTATTATAGGGTTAACCCCTCACTAGCATGTTGAAGCCTTCCTCACATGGTGCATTGTTGGTTTAGGTTGAGTTTTATCTCTTTGATAACAAAAGACCTTAAGGCTTTTGGTCAAATCAGTTCACCAATCTTTGAGGATTTTTACCCCGAACTACGAGGTTTTGATCCTCCTTTGTGATGGTACGTAGGCAATGGGTTCATCCATTCAAACAACAAACTTGTAAATATAATCTATTCTCTTCTCATCCCTAAAATCTTTTGCACATATTTTCACAAATACCAACCTACAACACATATTTGCAAAAAGGGTTCCCTTAGAGGACTAAGGATGTTTTGGGTGCGTAAAATATTCCCATTTCATAAAGAACCCCCTTACCCAGATCTCTGACATTTTTATTAGTATTTTATTTGAAAAACTTCTTACCTTGGCTTTTGTTCGCTTTTTAACCTTTCCTTTGGACAAATAAAAGTGCGGTGGCAACTCAAATTGTATGTTGACTTTTGATTTAATCAATAAACCTAAAGGTAACGAAAACCCCGCTACAGAAAAGTGGCGAATCTGTTGGGGAATAAACTGTATCTCTCTAGTGGGTTTAGCCTACTTTTTGCTTATGTGTGTTGTATGTTTATATTTATTGGTGACATATTTTTGTGCAAATTTGGGATGACTGTATTGTTTGTAATGTATGAATTGCTTGATATATTAATTGCTTGTAGGCTTGGTGGTTTCTTGTGAGATGAGTTCTATACCCGAACTCGAGTGCACTTATGATAGGAGAATGGCATAGTCTTGTTGACTTGTGTGGAGTTATTCCTTAGCAAGTTGACTTGCAAGTCCATTCACTTGGTGGAGGTCTTGTTGGGATCAATAATGTCACACGAGTAGTCGTGGTTAGGCATTACTCTTTCCAATATAAACCTTAGAAGCCAAGGACCTTAGACACCTAGCCCATCTTGGCCTATTTTAGGACGTAGTGCGAAGGTCGTTCAAGTGTAAGACTTGAGACGATTGTTACACAATAATACACTCATAAGAGTCCCTCTTGACAATATTTTTGGAATACGAGTAGTCGTTTTATCCGATAATATCCGAAAGATGAGATGATGACTATGGGACCCCTTTTAGAACATGATTGTCAGGTTTAAACCCTAGTACACTCCCTTTGGGTGGTTCTTAACCGAGACCCCATGCTCGTGACTTACAACAAACCTGTGATTTGTGGTTGATCCATTCTCGTATATCCTCAATATCAATGGAACTTGGGTGTTGATAAGGTGTAAACCATAATCCACCAAAAAGGATGATTTATATTGATGATGACTTGAGCCATCCCGTGACCTTTGTATGGTGTGACTTGCTTGATCCTTGAGTGTAATTGTTGCATCCATGCATTCATGCATTCATATGCATCCATACCATCAACAATAAAATTTTCAAGGAACTTAAGAGGTCTATTTGCAAATTTTCAGACATGGATAAGCAAAGAAGGAATACGAAGAAGTACAATTTCCGACAACCCGACTTGAAAGAGTTATAGAGTTTGGCATCTTATGTATTAGAGCCTTTGGAGTTCAAAGTTTGACATAGGAAGCTTCTGTTTATTCTTTCTACCAAGGTGGATGAAGGTCTGATAAATGTGTTGGTGCAGTTCTACGATCCTTTGTATCGATGCTTCACTTTTCCGGATTTCCAGCTTTTGCCTACACTTGAGGAGTATGCCTATCATGTGGGTATACCTATTCTTGACCAGTTGTCGTTCAGTGGCTTAGAGATGATTCCGTCTTCTCAAGAGATTACTGATATGCTTCATGTGGATGTATCTGACATTATTGCTAATATGACTACCAAAGGTGGAATTCAAGGTCTCCCATCTGATTTTCTCATTGCCAAAGCTACTTTGTTTGGGAAGGCCATGAGTGAGGAAGCTTTTGAAGCCATGTTTGTACTCCTCATCCACGGACTAGTGTTATTTCCCAACATCGACAACTTCGTGGATGTGAACGCTATTAGGATTCTCTCTTCTCTTAATCCCGTTCCGACTCTGTTGGGTGACACTTATTTCTCTTCGCATATGAGGAATGCAAAGGGTGGTGGTTCCATTGTGTGTTGTCTGCCTCTGTTGTACAAGTGGTTTATTTTGCACTTACCTCAGACGCTTGCCTTCAAGGAGAACAAGGGATGTCTACGGTGGTCCACGAGACTTATGTCTCTCACTAATGATGATATCCCTTGGTATAACCGTGTTTATGATGGCATTCAGATTATTAACTCTTGTGGTGAATTCTCCAATGTACCTCTTCTTGGAACGTCTGGTGGAATTAACTACAACCCCGCCTTGGCTTGCCGTCAGCTTGGGTTCCCCTTAAAGGATAAACCTAACAACATTGTGTTGGAAGGATTGTTCTTTCAAGAGGGTGAAGATCCCCAAAACTTGAAGGACAGGATGGTCCGCGCCTGGCGCAGAGTTCATAGGAAAGGGAGGAATGAGCTAGTTCTGAAGAATTGCATTGCTTTGGAACCCTACACCGCTTGGGTGAGGAAGAGAGCTCTTGAGTACCGCATGCCGTACTCCGAGACCTACCCCTGTGGTTATGGTTGGGCCTTCAACCCTCCCTAATCAAGGAGTAAAGGAGTTGAGAGACGAAGACCGGTCGTGTGCATGGGTTTGTGAGCGTGAGGAACTTCTTCAGCATCTCAAAGATAAGGATGCAGTGATAGAGTTTCTAGAGCATCAGGTTATTGATGAGCCTGATGATGTGGTTACTTCTATTCTTCCTTACTCATCTAGGTTTTGGAAGAGGAAATATGATCAGCTCGCCAAGGAGAAGGCCGGTATGGAAGCAGCTTATGAGAGAAAGGTTAAGAGGCTTCACGCAATTTATCTTCCGATCTCGAAGGCTTTGGATGATTGTTTCTAAGGCTCCATAGGATGTTCATTCTCCATTTCTCTTGTATTGTATTTGGTTACCAAAAATGTATTACTTCTTTGGTGTAAAAAGTTTCCAAATATTATTGCTATGAGTATTCCATATATATCTCAAAAGTTAAATATTTTCAAATATTTGCAAATAGATCTCTATAAAGTTCCTTTAATAAAAATAAACCATATGCACAAACATTGAATGCATCATATGCATAAGCAGGTTTTGTTCCAAGCTCTTGATCAGTGGTCTAACTCTTTGCTCTTCATTTATTTTGAAGACAAGCTGACGCACCGGTATAATACCAGAGCCAATCACCAAAGATAATGGAACATCTAGAGCAAGAGAACAGGGTCTTGAAGGAAGAGATTTCCAGGCTGACTGCCATGATGGAGTCAGTTCTGGCCGCATAAAGCCAGGCTTCACCAACTCCTGCAACTCCTCCCGCGAGGACGATCGTAGCTGAGATAGCTACTTCAATGGTGCCTGCTGCAACGACCCACTTTGCTCCGACTATGCCAGCCGGGTTCTCTTGGGGAATGCCTTCTAATTTCATGCCAGAGGGTTTTGCTCCTACTCTCGCCTCCATGTCGGCATCTAGCCCGGTCCTATCTGTGTCATCTCCTGTTGTGCACACCCTTCCCCGCGTTGAAGACACCATTTATCATTTTGAGCCATCTTTGGGAAAAGGGTTGTTGAGTTGTGCCTGGTGCCCAATGTTAAAATCCATGTTAAATTCAAAGTGCCTGACTTTGAGAAATATAAGGGAAATACATGCCCGCTCAGCCATCTTGTGATGTATGCTCGCAAGATGTCAACACAGGCTGATAATGATCAACTGATTATTCACTACTTTCAGGATGGCCTGGCAGGTGTTGCGCTCCGATGGTATATGGGGCTGGAGAGTGTGAACGATCTAGGCAAGGCCTTTGTGAAGTAGTACAAATATAATGTGGATATGGCTCCAGACAGGGACCAATTGAGGGCAATGTCGCAAAAGGATAAGGAGACCTTAAAGGAATACGCCTAGAGATGGCGAGAACTAGCAGCTCAGAGAGTGCCACCCCTGGAAGAGAAGGAGATGACAAAGATCTTCTTGAAGACTTTGAGCTCTTTCTATTATCAGAGAATGATTGCTAGTGCTCCCTCAGACTTCACTGAAATGGTGAATATGGGGATGAGATTAGAAGAGGGGGTCCGTGAAGGACGTTTATCTCGAGACGACGATTCCTCAGCAAAGAAGTATGGAGGCTTTGCTAGGAAGAAGGAGGGAGAGACCCATGATGTGTCCTCTCATGTTAAAAAAGGCCCTCTGTATGGAGGAAGGAAGTTCGTCCGACTGTCAACCAACACCAGGTGGCTCATATAGCACCTGCTTTCAGAGAAGTTCATCAATAAAAAAAACATCGTCAACAACAACAGGCCTACCAGCCTCACAATAATAATAACACCAGCACCAGCAACTACGAGAGGAAGAGGGTAACTTTTGACCCGATTCCGATGACATATGTTGCGCTTTATCCTTCCTTGATCGATAGGAAGCTGATATCTCCACGAGATCCTCCCGCGGTACCGCCCAATCCTCAGTGGTGGTATAAGCCCGAGCTTCATTGTATATATCATTCTGGTGCTCCCGAACATGATATGGAGAACTGTTTCCCATTGAAGACTAAGGTGCAAGATCTTGTGAGAAGTGGGATATTGCTTTTTGAGGACGTATGTCCAAATGTAAAGAAGAACCCATTGCCCGAGCATGGGAAAGCAGCTGTTAACATGGTCCAAGGTTGCCTTGGCAAATACAAAGTCCTTAATGTGAATGACATAAGATAGTCCTTGGTTGAGATGCATAAGTTGTTGTGTGAACACAACCAATACGAGCATGACTATGATAGGTGCCAGATGTGCACTATCAATGAGAGAGGATACCATCAAGTGAGAAAGGACAAATAAGAGATGATAGACCAAAGGATGATTAAAATACTTCAAAATCGTAATGAGGACGAAGTCAATGTTATCACCCCTGTGTTTAAAATTCCTGAGCCTTTCGTGATCCAGTATGATGGCAGCAAGAAGAAATTATCGCTAGCTCTTGTGATAAAGCCACCGGGTCCTGTCCCGTATGTATTACACAAAGCTATTCCCTATCGATATAACGCAGTCATGCTAGAGGATGGAAAGGAGGTGTCGTTGCCCTCAACTTCTGTGGTGGGCATTTCAGATGTCAGCGGTGGGACCCGTAGTGGTCGTGTTTTCTCGACTCAGCCGAAATCCCATGAAGACATTGTGAAGAGAACTGCTGTTAATCCTGCCGGTCCCGTGGGGACTTCTTCTTCAGATAATTCTGTTCCTGTTGTGAAGGGCGTTGACCCTGTTGTTATTAAGAATAATAATACTCCTATCCTGGTTGGCCAGTCTGGAATTTTGAAAGAAGATGGTGATGAGATGCTGAGGCTCATCAAAAGGAGTGAATATAATGTTGTTGATCAATTGCTTCAAACTCCCTCAAAGATATATGTCTTATCTTTGTTGATGAATTCCGAACCACACCGCGAAGCTTTGCAGAGGGTGTTGGACGTGGCATACGTGGATCACGATGTAACAATAGAGTAGTTTCATAGCATTGTTGCAAATATAATCACTTGCAACAATTTGAGGTTCTGTGATGCTGATCTTTTCGAGGAGGGAAAGGACCACAATTTGGCTTTACACATATCTATGAACTGTAAGGATGATGCCTTGTCCAATGTGCTGGTGGACACAGGATCATCACTAAATGTATTGCCAAATTCCACTCTTGCTAAACTTTCGTATCAGGGGCCTCCCATGAGGCAGAGTGGAGTGGTTGTCAAGGCGTTTGATGGATCACGTAAAACTATGATCGGTGAATTAGAACTCCCGATCAAGATTGGACCCAGCGATTTCCAGATCACTTTCCAGGTCATGGATATTCATCCGTCTTACAGTTGTTTGCTTGGCAAACCATGGATTCACGAGGCAGGCACCGTGACATCCATCTTGCACCAAAAGTTGAAGTTCGTGAAGAACAAGAAGTTGGTGGTGATAGGGGGAGAGAAAGCTCTCTTGGCCCGTCATTTATCTTCCTTCTCCTATATTGACATTGAGGATGAGGTTGGGACTCCGTTTCAAGATTTGTCTATTGCTGAACCTTCGAGGAAAGGACTTTCTTCATTTGTCTCCTATAATGATGCAAAGTTGGCCATTGAGCATGGTGCAACTACTGGTTTGGGGAAAATGATCAAGTTGGAAGATAACAAGTCTCGAGTTGGCATAGGGTACTCTTCTGGTGTGTCCAATGATCGTGGGTTGTTCCATAGTGGAGGTTTCATCCACACCGTTGAAGATCAGGAAGCTGCTGCCATTATTGAAGATGATGAAGAGGAAGACCTTGGCAACTTTGTCATACCCGGAGGAATCTACAATAATTGGGTCATTATTGATGTTCCAACAGTTATCCATAAGTCAACGTAATGTGTTCATTTTGTTCAAAAACCCTTCTCCCATGCCAAAAGGAGAAGTGAAGACATTATTGGCATAATTTGATTAATACAATGATATTCATTCAATAATCACATGTTAAATGTTTGTTTTCCAAATTATTTTTCCTTTTTGTTTTTGCATGAAACCGGTGATCACCATAAAACCCTAAAAAGAGAATAAAATCAATCTCTTCATCTGCATAATGATTTGCCTTGTTTGAATTCTGAAATCTCTTTTATACTCAAAATTATTATGCAGGTTAATCAAACCCATTGAACATAATGATCCAACACCATCTCCCAACTTTGAGGCAGAAGAAGATGATGTTGAAGAGATTCCTGGTGAGATTACCCGTCTGCTTGAGCACGAAGAGAATATCATTAAGTTGCATCTTAAGAACCTGGAAACAAGTAACTTGGGGTCTGAAGACTGCATTCGTGAAGTAAAGATTGGGGCACTCCTTGAAGAGTCCGTTAAGAAGGAGTTAATCGAGTTGCTACGAGAGTATGTCGATGTCTTTTCCAGGTCGTATGAAGACATGCCTGGTCTGGATACTGATATCGTGCAACATTTCTTGCCGTTGAAGCCTGGGTGTGTACCTGTGAAGCAAAAGCTCAGAAGAACTCATCCTGATATGGCAGTGAAGATTAAAGAAGAAGTTCAGAAGCAAATTGATGCGGGGTTTTTGGTGACTTCTACATATCCTCAATGGGTGGCCGATATTGTGCCTGTGCCTAAGAAAGATGGAAAAGCCCGAATGTGTGTGGATTATCGTGACTTGAATAAAGCTAGTCCAAAATATGATTTTCCTCTACCACACATTGATATGTTGGTAGACAATACAACTAAATACAATGTCTTCTCATTTATGGACGGATTTTCAGGTTATAATCAGATTAAAATGGCACCCGAGAATATGGAGAAGACAACATTCATCACACCTTGGGAAACATTCTATTATTGAGTGATGCCCTTTGGTTTGAAGAATGCCGGAGCCACGTATCAACGAGCTATGACTACCTTGTTTCATGATATGATGCGTAAGGAGATTGAGGTGTATGTTGATGATATGATTGCAAAGTCGAAAACGGAGGTTGAACATGTAGAACACTTGTTGAAGCTTTTCCAGCGCTTGAGGAAGTACAAACTCCGCCTGAATCTTAACAAGTATACATTTGGAGTCCGTTCCGGCAAGTTATTGGGCTTTATTGTTAGCGAGAGAGGTATAGAAGTCGATCTTGCCAAGGTCAAAGCAATACAAGATATGCCTGCGCCCAAAACTGAGAAGCAAGTCCGAGGTTTTCTTGGCCGCTTGAATTACTTTTCGAGATTTATATCCCACATGACTGCCACATGCGCGCCTATATTCAAGCTCCTCCGGAAAGATCAACGTCATGATTTGACCAGAGATTGCCAAAAGGCCTTTGACAGTATCAAAGAGTATTTGTCTGAGCCTCCGATTCTGTCTCCGCCTGTTGAAGGGAGACCGTTGATTATGTACTTGATTGTGCTTGATGATTCCATGGGATGTGTATTGGGTCAGCAAGATGAATAAGGGAAGAAAGAGTATGCAATATACTACTTGAGTAAAAAGTTTACTGATTGTGAGTCTTGGTACTCAATGCTTGAGAAGACATGTTGTGCTTTGGCTTGGGCTGCTAAGAGCTTACGCCAGTATATGTTGAATCATATGACTTGGTTGATATCCAGAATGGATCCAATCAAATATATCTTTGAGAAGCCTGCTTTAACTGGGAGGATTGCCCGTTGGCAGATGTTGTTGTCTGAGTATGAGGCTTGTATTATGGGTTTGGAAGAGTGTATTGATCTTAGGATCAAACATCTTAATGTTTATGGTGATTTGGCCCTTGTTGTTAATCAGATTAAGGGTGACTGGGAGATGAATCAACCTGGCCTCATCCCATACAGAGATTATGCGAGCAGGATTTCAACTTTCTTTATTATGGTCGATTTCCATTATATTCCTCGAGATGAGAATCGGATGGCGGATGCTCTTGCTACGATTGCTTCAATGATTGTGGTGAAGTATTGGAATGAAGTCCCCATTATTACTGTGATGCGCTTGGATAGACCGGCTCATGTATTTTCAGTTGAGGAAGTAAAATATGACAAGCCATGGTATTATGATAACAAGTGTTTTCTCCAAAGTCAGATTTACCCGCCTGGGACATCTATTAAAGATAAGAAGACTTTAGGAGATTATCTGACAGTTTCAACCTTAATGGTGATGTGCTTTATAAAAGGAATTTTGACATGGTTCTGCTCATATGCGTGGATAGACACGAAGCAGACTTGTTGATGAATGAAGTCCATGAGGGTTCATTTGGTACTCATTCCAATGGGCATGCCATGGCAAAGAAGATGTTGAGAGTAGGCTACTATTGGTTGACAATGGAGTCTGACTGCTGCAAATTTGGGAAGAAATGCCACAAGTGTCAGATTTATGCAGACAAGATTCATATTCCCCCCACACTTCTGAATGTTATCTCCTCACCATGGCCTTTCTCCATGTGGGGAATTGACATGATTTGCATGATTGAAACTAAGGCGTCGAACGATCACCGTTTTATTCTCGTAACCATTGATTACTTCACCAAATGGGTTGAAGCGGCATCGTATGCAAATGTGACCAGGTAGGTGGTTGTGAGGTTTATTAAGAATCAACTGATATGCCGATATGGTGTGCCAGATAAGATCATTATTGATAATGGTTCTAACTTGAACAATAAGATGATGAAAGAGCTGTGTAGCGAGTTCAAGATTGCACATCATAATTCTTCTCCCTATAAACCCAAGATGAATGGGGCTGTTGAAGTTGCTAACAAGAACATCAAGAAAATTATTCAGAAGATGGTTGTTATGTATAAAGATTGGCATGAGATACTACCATTTACTTTACATGGCTATCGTACATCTGTTCGCACTTCAACATGGGCAACCCCTTTCTCTCTTGTATATGGCATGGAGGCTGTGCTCCCCGTAGAGGTTGAGATCCCATCAATTAGAGTCTTGATGGAAGCCAAGTTGACTGAGGCTGAATGGGTTCAGAGTCGTTATGACCAATTGAATTTGGTTGAAGAAAAGAGATTGACTTCCATGTGCCATGGTCAGTTATATCAGCAAAGGATGAAGAAAGCTTTTGATAAAAAGGTCAAGCCTCGTGTGTTCCGAGAAGGTGACCTCGTGCTCAAGAAAGTCTTGTCTTTCACGCCCGATTCCAGGGGCAAGTGGACTCCAAACTATGAAGGCCCATATGTTGTTAAGAGAGCCTTTTCATGCGGTGCTTTGTTGCTTACAACTATGGATGGGGAGGATTTCACTCGTCTTGTGAATTCAGATGCAGTCAAGAAATACTTTGCCTAAAATTAAAAACAGAATTGCTCCCTAAGTTGAAAACTCGAAAGGGCGGCTTAGGCAAAAATGAGCGTCTCGGTGGATTGAAAACCCGAAAAAGGGTGATCCTGGCAAAAGTTAGAGACATAAAAAATGAATATACATATCCCGCTAGATTGAGTACCTCACCCTGGGGCAATCTAGGCAAAAATTAGGGATTTGCCGAGTAACTGCATCCTGACAAGACTTTGTTCTATAGCTGTCTTCTTCAAAGATTCTCGCTCAATCATCGTCTACTGAAGCTTCAAATACATTGGATTCAGAGTTGGTGGAGAAACGGTCATTATGTTCAATGTAGCTCTTTTCCATGTATATCACCAATTTCAAAATTGTAAAGATCCATGGAGTCTCGCCATTTGCGGACTACCATTCTATTAAATAACTTTGAGCTTTTATCCAATTCTTGGCATTCTTACTTGTTTCTATTTACCAAACGTTTGCGGGTTTTTAATTGATGAGTATCGTTTGTTTAAGACAAATAAAGTTTTATAAACTGTTTTAAATAAAATGAACATTCACAAAGACTAAAAGGATAAATGGAATGTCTTCAGTGCTCTCCCAAGGATAGTACGACTTCCAAAAAGGTAGGAAGTTTGTTCATATTATGGCATGTTTATATCCTCTTCATCAACTTTCCGTTGTTTCCTCAGCAAGAAGTTGTCTAGAGCGGTTGGTGGAAGGTCTGTTTCTCTTTCCATCCCCAGCATATCATGTGTTGACAAAGGATTCATTTTCGATTCCCTCAGCAGAGGCAGTTTACTTTGAGGGTTGCCTACAGTCTATCCCCTACAGGGTTGCCTGACCCGAGTTTGATAATTTGTTTCCCCTTCGTGTTTGAAGATTTCTTCTAAGTATTGAGAGATGATGAGGAAGATGTGTTGTTTCCTTCTCCAGCGGAGAAAATTTTTCTTTCTCCCCTTAGCAGAGATGTCTCTCCAACGGTTAGAAGGGAGTGTTTTGATTGATGGGTATCTGTTTGGCGGTTGTTCCTCATGGAGTTTCTACGACGGATCTTATCGTTATTCAACAACCTGTCCCGGAGAATTGATAAGAAGTCCCTGGCAGTCGGAAGTTGTGACTTTGCCTATCCCCAACAGTGATCTATGTCTTCTGGTATTAGATCATCCCCACCAAAACTGATTTCTCCTGTGGGCCTTGCCATTCTTTTTGAAGATGTTGTGCCGGATGTCCGTTTGTGGCTCTTGAGCCTGTTTGTGTTAGATATGTCTGTCTGTCAGCATTAATCATACACAAACCATGCATATACATGCATAATCATAGCATTCAGATATTCATAATTGCATTCTTTACCATATATATATGCTTGTTATATCCTGCTATTGGTGAAATGTTCTTCCACAAGCAGATGTATGTGTCTGATCTCTCCACATAAAGTCAGCCACATAGGGAAAAAGTGTCTATCCTTTCTTCTTTCTTCCCCACTGAGTTATATCCTCGTGGATTATTATTGTTTCAGTTTCCTCCCCAGATGTGTATCGGGATGGAATTACTCCCCTGAGTTATATCCTCATTGGGTTGAGTCTTGTTTTATTGTCTCTTTCTAGTTTGTTCCTAGATTGTTTTCCTTTCTTGTTATACCCTGCAGCTCCCTGTGGTTCAGTTGTTCAATTTCTCAGTAACCAGTAATTGTTCATCTTCTCCCCCAGTGGATTTCTGTGGTTTTCTACCCACTAACCGGTAGATGTAATCCCCTCTTTGTTGGTTATCCTTACCCAGTAACCGGTATTGATATTCCTTCGTTTTTTAGTATACCACCCAGTAACAGGTGATATATCTCCTAGATAATTGCTTTTGTCAGGTAATTTATCCCTAGCGAGTCATCTTTCATTTACCCTTGTTTGGTAATGATTTTTTCTCCTTCTGATAGGTCGTCATTTTATACCAAGTAAGTAGTATCCTGATGTCCTTTCTTTTCGGTTGATTTATCCTTTATTAACCCAGTAACCGGTTGTGGATAATCTTCCATGCGAGCATGTTATCTACGTTATGACGGTAATAGATAATAGGTCTCATGCGCTCTTCGGTTGAAGTCTTTTTCTTCCCCAATTGAGTAAGATTCACATTTCCTTGTGGAATCGAATGCCCATCCTGTAAGTCGAGTTTGCTTTTTCAGCCCTCTTTTCGGATGATGAGTGTCTTGGATATGCTCCCAATTCACGCCTGGTTGGTCACGTATTATATGCCCAGTAACCGGTATCTCTGGTGTTCCTCTCCTCTGCTCCCTATTATGACTTTTTGTCCCCTATGAAGTCAGATTTTCCTGAGTTGAGATGTGCCTTTTAGGTCCCCCTCATACATTTCGGATGATTGATATCTCTCACCTTTATACCGGTCTTAGATATTCTTTCTCCCTGAGCGTGTTGTTCTCTCACCCAGTAACCGGTGTTTTGATAACATGTCTCTCTTTGAGTTTATTACCCGGTAGCCGGTAATATCTAGTTGTTTCTTCCTCAGCTGAGTCCTTTGTGGACATCCCTGTCTGAGTCGGGATTTTTATCCGATGTGTCCTTTTCGGATAGTCTTGTTGTATTGGCATATTCCCTAATACATGCATCTTTGCGTCAGCTCGAGTCTTTCCATCGATTTATTTTCATGGAATCCCTTCGTGTCTCTCAACAAGTTTTCAAGTTGTGACCTGCTCACGCATTTTTACCTTATTCCCCCAGAGTCTCTATTTCCCTAGTGAGTGTGTTACTCCTATGGATTTTTTAGTTTCTCCCGATTTCTTTTTCTTTGTGGCAATCATTCACCATGAAAATTTTACTTTCTGCATGCATACATTTGCATCACGAGGTCTCTTAGGGACCAAAATTCATCTCTGTTATTATTTAAGCCCATTATACCTCGTCGAGACGAAGATTTTAACCTTCATATCTCCGGCTAGAATGACCTTAAATAGGGGCATCTGTAAGACCCTAATTTTGATCCTAAGATCCCTTATGGCATCATATCATTGCATAAGTGCATTGCCTCAAGGATCATAGAATGTTTGGTTCCTTAACCCCATGGTTGAGACTTGTGTGAGTGGTTTGAGACCACCAAGCATGCTTGTATTGTATATTATTGCTTTTCTTATTTTTATTACTAACCAAAAGCAGAAAAATATGTCACTAACTCTTTTTGTTTTGAAGCTCAAGTGATTATGTGCTCCAATGCTTTTAGGAGGCCCCTAAGCTCAATGCAATGGCCAGATGAAGATGAGAAAGAGAATGACAATGGGCCACAAAGTTCCTAATAATCATATATGTTTCCCAACTGTCTCAATTTTCCAATTTGATCAAGATAACCCAAAGGGCTTGAGGATTGTTTCCCAAGGAAACCCTAATTCAATTGTGCCTCAATTGTGCCTTGCTCATGAAGCAACCTCAACGTATGATCAAATTTAATCAAGTTAAGTTCTTTAATTCATAATTTTATGCATATATGAGCCTATTTGAGGATCCTCAATCATTTATTCATCAAGATTGGAAGTTTGGCCTTGAGAAGTTGACCAGACAAGTCATTTGACTAAACTGAAGTCCACTGAGATACAACTTTTGATTTATTTGTCAAATGAAGATGACCCCAAGATAAATATTGTTCTTAAGAACCATATGAACAACTTTCATATTCATAAAAAATCCATCTTAAACTTGGAAGGTTATCATTCATTTCAAAAAATTATAGGTCATTTTGACTGAAACCCTAATTTTGGAATAACTTCCCAAGGACCTAACTTCCTTAATTTTTATGATTTTGATGTGAGACAAAATGCATTGGAAAGCTTAACATGTCTAAATCAAATGTTATTTTGGACAAAATTTCATAATCTTATAAGAAATACATGTGATAATACAAAACATTACTGGTCACTTTGGACCTAAGTCATTGAATTTGAAAAAGTACCCAACTTCAAATGCCCATAACTTTTTCATGAAAATTCCAAATGATGCAAACTTTGAGTCTAAATGGATCATCTTGAAAAGATATACAACTTTGATGTTGGAGGTGTTTCCATTTGAAGCTTGCATCATGGAAACAGAGGGGCTTGAAGAGGCTAGCTTTTGGTGAAAATTTTCAAAGGGGAACTTAGACATGTTTTGTGCCCAAACATTCAGAGCCAGTTTTCACTAATTTCAAAATGCCAAATGAATTTTTTCCCAACATGACTTTTGTTCTTTATTTCAAGGGCTTTCCAACCATTACTCACATTACTTTTTTGGACTTTCCATGTGTGAGTTTCGAAGAGCTTTCCATTTATGTTCATTTTTGCATTTCATGTTGAAACTTCATGTGAAAGCCAATTCCACTTCATTACACATCCAATTCAATTCCAGTTGATCTCAACATGGTTTATCACCCATCATTGAGCCTTACATGCGCCTGTACAGGCCCATGCAAGGAAGATTCAAATCCCATGCACACGAGGGAACCATGCTTTACAACCCTCTTCAGCTATAAATAAAGCATCAATCTCATTCATTTAACAACCAAGTTGAGACCTGAAGTACTGCAGAATTGAAATCCCAACCCTCACCAAAAGGAATTTTCAGATTTCTCTTTCTTTTTCAAACTTGAAAGTCAACATCATTAGATGATTTTTAAAGCTCAATTCCTTAGCCTATCATCTCCATTACATCTCCAGAGAAAGGCAGATCAAGATCTTGAAGAATTCCTGGCATTAGAAGCTTCATTTCAGAGGTAGAACCTCAAACTTTTTTGATCTAGATCTTGCAATTCAATGTGATTTTCTTTGGTTTGTGTGGTTATCTAAAGTCCTCACACTTGAGGCAGGCTAGTGGTGGTCTTAATTGTTCAAATCGTGCCATTCCAGTTGACATACCATGATCTTCCATCTCACATTTCTCTCTAAATAGGAAGAGTGAGGATGATCCATGGATACAGTGGTGATGTACATCACCTGAGCTTCATTTTGATGTCCTTATTTTTTATTTTCATTATAATTTTTTTTCCTGCGCGTGGTGGTCGGGATCTGGTATCTCACCGAAGAAGATGGTGGTTTCCACCACCATCCTCACGTGTATGCTTCCCAGCCTTTGGATCGTGTCTCAACGTTATAATCTCGACCATCCAATGTGTTTACTTATTTTAATGCAACATGCTGCGCGCTTGACTTAAGCCTACCTTGCATCCACACCTCTGAGCCATTTGATCCATGCCACGTCAATTAATGAATTGATCCTGTGGCGCTGGATTTTTCTATTATGCCTATTTTCTTTTAATTTCAGTTAATTCCTTTTATTTTCAAAATTTCATAAATATTTTATTTGAAGTCACAAAAATATGAGACCAATGCTAAAAATTTTCTTGAAAAATCTAGTTTCATATTTTGATTTTTAATTATTTTTGTGACTTTATTTAATATTTTTTGTGAATTATTTGGTTTTTAATAGTTTTAATTCATTTTTAATTACTTTCTGATATTTGAAAAATCCAAAAATATTTTCCTAACACCTATGGATCATGATAAGTCAATTAAAAATAGTCTCATAAATTTCTTATTTGATTTGAGATTTATTTCAGATTTTAATTCATATTGTGTTATTTTCCCTTGTTTTTAATTGTTTTTAAATAGTTTCTGATTTCTAAAATTGTTGAGAAAATTTGTCAAAGCTTGTTTGACCATGTTAGACCTATGAATATTTAATTGGACTTGTTAAAGTTGATTTGAATTCAATTTGAGGTTTGACCATATTTTGATTATTTTATTTTTGCATTTATTTTAATTCAAAAATACCAAAAAATTATGGTTGACTTGTTGACTTGTAATCTTCATTTCTTTTATGTTTAGCATTGATTGATGATGAATTGGTTCACTTTTGATCAATTGAGTTTGAGACTTGAATTCTCTTTCCCTCCCTTTCATCTTCATCCCATTCTTTTCATCATTTGGCCATTGAGTTAATGTCTTATGGTTGGTCTTGACAAATGAGAGGTTTAACCTTCTTTGATCCAAACCAAACTCAACTTGATCCAAGATCAAGTGAGTTGTTTTGTGTCCAAGATAGGTTGCTTCTTGGTCAAGCAAAAAACCTAAAGTCCATACAAGGCCCTTCCTCTTTTGTTTTGGCATGGCAAGTTTGTGGAGCTTGGCTTACTAGTCATGATCTCTAACTTGTGTTTATTTACCTATAGTTTTATTGACCGGCCTCAGATAGGTGTGACTACTACATTAGTCCACTTACGAATGCTTAACATAGCGCTACATTGTCTTATGACAAACTAACATAACCATACTAATTACTAACTTTAATTTGAGCATTTAATTTCTTGCAATTTACTTTAATGCAATTTATTTCTTGCTCATTTATTCATATTGCATTTCATTTTGCTCACTTGAGCACATATTTTATGTTTATGTCATTTTTTCTTTTGCTCATTTGAGCTCATCCTTATATAAATATATCGTTGTCTTGTGATTGTTTTATATTTCTTTGTGTGAACCTAATGCAAAAAGGAGAAAGGACTTAGAATTAGGACATACATATGCTTAAAGGAGTTCAAGAGCAACTAGGCCTCATGCCTTTAGAATGCTAAATTTGTTGAAGAGCAACTAGGCCTCATGCCTTTAGAATGCTAAATTTGAAAGTTGACTTTAAAGGACATCTCATCTAAACTTATTCTTTGTCCATTCCCCTTATTGTGTTGTGAACTTTTTGATGTTTGCTATTGTGTGATAGGGATTCCATCTTGTGATAGTAAAGAGGACCATTGTCATGAGTAGCCAAGTTAACAGAGACAAGCCAAATGGAGATCCTAGGAGCTTGAATCCAAATTGTTTGATTGCTTGAATTCAAGAAAAGGAACTCCAAGGGTTTATCTTTCCTCTCTTATCTTTGTATGCTTTAGGACTAGCCCTTCTCTTCTTCTCCTCACTCTAATTAAGCCAAAATCTTTTCTTGTAAACTTTGACTTTGTTTAAAACTAGAAACCTAGGCCTTATGCCTTTGACTTTTCAAACTCTTTTTATTAATACTCATTGTGAATAAATCTTAATCCTAATTTGACTTCATTTTGTAAATAAATCTAATTCGTAAATATAACTCACTTCAAGTTGTTTTTTTGTGGTTTCAATGGCCACCTTTGTTAAAACTTTTCATAAATATTAGTCATAGGTTTGAGTTATCATGGTGGTTGATGTAAATCTCACCTCATCCTTAGTGATTGGATTATAAGTCTTCCATGCTTATTATACGGTTAACCCCTCACTAGCATGTTGAAGCCTTCTTCACATGGTGGATTGTTCGTTTAGGTTGAGTTTTCTCCCTTTGATAACAAAAGACCTTAAGGCTTTTGGTCAAATCAATTCACCAATCTTTGAGATTTTTTATCCCAAACTACGAGGTTTTGATCCTCCTTTGTGATGGTACGTAGGCAATGGGTTCATCCATTCAAACAACAAACTTGTAAATATAATCTATTCTCTTCTCATCCCTCCAATATTTTGCACATATTTTCACAAATGCCAACCTACAACACATATTTGCAAAAAGGGTTCCCTTAGAGTACTAAGGATATTTTGGGTGCGTAAAACCTTCCCATTTCATAACCAACCCCCTTACCCAGATATCTGACATTTTTATTAGTTTTTGATTTGAAAAACTTCTTATCTTGTCTTTTATTCTCTTTTTAGCCTTTCCTTTGGGTAAATAAAAGTGCGGTGGCGACTCGAATTGTATGTTGACTTTTGGTTTAATCAATAAACCTAAAGGTAACAAAAACCCCGCTACACTTCTTAGTGTTCCTTCGTCCATAATCCATGGTCTAAAAATATTTTCAACCAATACCTTAGTTACTTGAAATTTTCGTGTGATGAATGTTATGATGCGCATGAATGCATGAATGCATCAATCACAAATAAGGGATCACACACAAGGCAAATAAACAAAGGTCAATGGATGAATCAAATCATTCTCAAGATCAATCATCCATTTTGGTGGATTATGGTTTACATCTTATCAACATCCAAGTTCCATTGATATTGACAATACTTGATTGGATCAACCAAGAATCAAGGGTTTATTGCAAATCACGAGCATGGAGTCTGGGTAAGAACCATCCCAAAGGAGTGAACTAAGGATAAAAACCTGTAGATCATGTTCTAAAAAGTTCCCAGAGTCTTAATTCCATCTATCGGATATTACAAGTAAAGATGACTGACTCATCGACCCATAATATTCTCAAGAGAAACTCGTATGAGCGTAGTATCGCGTAACAACTTTTATCAAGTCTACACTTGAACAGTTTCCGCACTACGTCCTAAATAGGCCAAGAGGTGGTAAATGTTCTACGGTCCTCAGCTTCTCGGACCCAAATTAGAGATAGTAATGCCTAACCAGAAGTACTTGTGTGACATTTCAAGCCAACTTGTTAAGAACTACTCCACACAATTCAAACATGACTATACCATCCTCCTATCTTAATTGCCTTCAAGTTCGGGTTAGAACTTATCTCACCACTCAAAGATCACCAATCACAAGAAGCAAATTATATCATACAAACAAATATACATACATCAAATACACAATTATATACACACAAAAAAGTAGGCTAAACCCACTGGAGACTACTCCCTAGCAGAGTCGCCACTTAATTTTTGTAGCGGTAAATTCATGATCATCAAGCTATGGATAAGCAAGACATCAAATAACAAGAGTCGCCACCGTGATTTTATTGTTTCCAAGGGAAATGGGAAAAGTACTAACAAAACCCAAAAGTAAGAAGTTTTTAAATCAAAACTAATAAAATATTAGAGATTACAGGTAAGGGGGTTGGTTACACAGAGGGAAGGTGTTAGCACCCAAAGTGTCCTAGGTACTCCTAGGGAGCCCTTTCTTGTGTGCATATGTATTTTGTACAAAATGTTGTTTACAAACAAATAGAATGAGGGGATGATAAAAGAATTCATTAATTATATTTTTTGTGTTTGGCAAGACCTTCGGACTTGTGCCTACGTACCAACATAAAAATGAGGAATCAAAACCTCGTAGCTCGTGATACAAATTTCAAAGTGAATGCATTGCTTTTAACAAAAATTAAGTTCGAAAGGCACAAAGACCTAAAAATTGTTTGAATGAGTTAGTTCTTTTTGGCTTTTTGAAATTTTAAGTCAAATATAATTAAGTCTATTTACAAGTTTGATTAAGAAAAAGGGTTTGAAAATGCAATGGCATGAGGCCAAAGTTTCTAGTTTGCAAAGTGGTCAAAGTTTAGAACAAAACTAGTTTAAGCAAAGAAGAATTTTTAAAAGGAGGGAGAGATTTTAAAATTAAAGAAGTGGGGAGGAGATGAAGAGACTAATCCTAAGCACAAAGTTAAAAGTTAAGAGTTGAAAAGATCTGACCGATGGGTAGCAATCCAATAGACAAGAATGTCTTATAGAAACCCCAAATTCCCTTGGATATTAAAATCAAGCAACACACAATGCATACAATATTATCTTGAAGAGCAAGGCATCAAATAAAGATATCCCCATCCAAGCCTTAGCCACTCCATGATCTTGTTCAAATTTGCCTATGTAGCAGATGAATTCCACAAGTCACAAGTGTCGCATTACGCGAAAAACCGGCGGGAAAAAGACACAGAGCCGCCACCGTGCGTTATTTATCCCAAAGGAGGGAAAGGAATCGCTCGAAGTAAACCTGGAAAGGAAATGGTCTCGCGACCAGAGATTGATAGGATCTGGAGTCGGTTATGCGAAGGGAAGGTATTAGCACCCCTACGCATCCGTCGTACTCGACGGGATCCACGCTCTGAAAGAATAGAAGAAAGGTTGCTAAAGAAACTTCTCAAAACTGCACAAAACTGGAAACAAACACAGAAAGGACGGAAGAAACGGACTCGGCAGGATATCGCATCCTGGGCCTACGTAGTTTGTCAGACACAAACATCAGAGTCAACGTAGTTCGGGGATAGGGGAAACGTGCTCGCTAGGATGTCGCATCCTATGCATACGTATCTTCTCTAACCAGAGAAAGAATCAGAGCACTCGTAGCTCGGCCAACATACGCCAAACAAAACACAAATAGGAAACCGACTGCCAATCGCTGGACTTATGTCAGACTCCAACCAAACCCACACACAAGAAACCGACTGCAAATCGCTGGACTTATGTCAGACTCCAAACAAAGAAACACAGACGGGAAATCGACTGCCAATCGCTGGACTTATGTCAGACTCCAAACCAAAACTCACACAGGAAACCAACTGCCAATCGCTGGGCTTACGTCAGACTCCAAACAAGCAAACAAGAAGGTTGAAAAAGAAAAAAGGGCGCCCGGAGAGATCAGCTCATCTCCTGCCTACGTACCTCATCTGGTATGAGGATCAGGGCGACGTAGTTCCCCTTAACAGGGAAAGAACTTCTATCCTAACCAGAGACAAGGGGGATAATAGACTACTAGGGAGACTACGACTCGAGCCTAGAAGTTGTCATGCATACGATCCCTATGTTGAGGTCTCTATCCTAACTTGCACAGGAAGCAAGCTATCCTAAACAGCACATAAGCAATCACAAGCACAAGAGAGCAAGCACACACACTATATGCAAACAAGTGGCTCATACAAGGCTAGGCTTTAGTCAAGGGGTCAAATCAACCTCGACAAACAAGCCAACTGAAAAAGGGTGTTGTTACCTCTTAACCCTAACATTGAGAGTTAGGGTGAAGCAGATGAAATGGGAAGTGAGGGTAAGACCTCACAGCTCTTATCCCTGGCCTGGGAGAGCTTGAATCAATGAAAGTGTGGGAGTCCAGAATGTGGGACTCTACTCCACATGACTGACACAACAAGATCTTGGGTTTTTATTCAAAGTGCATCAACACATGGTGTGAGCAGGATGAATGACTCAACTGAATAGCAGGGGATGGATTACACATCCCTTCTATCTACCAATGCCTTTTCACTTAGGTACCTGTGTAAACAACTAAACAAATCGGTACAGTGTTCAGACAATCAGGCAACAGTAAACAACAAACAGACAATCCAATATGCACAATGAGTAAGCCACAAGGCAAACACTCAAGTGAACTATCATCAAAGCCTACAAAACAAACAAGTGTTAGCCAACAATATCAAATGACCAAGCTCAAATGAAGAAGCAACATCAATCATGGAGATGCATACTTGAACCTGAAATTCACAACTCAAAATGTAAGTCCAAACCACTAGGTCAAAGCCTAGGGTCAAAAGTGAATCAAAAAGCCAAAACAGAACTTGATATTCAACATGAATCATATTTATTCAATCAAGAGCATGTCCTAAAAAGGACCAAATCAAAAGCATTAGGAAAATCCATGTGGTGAGCAAGAGAAGTCAAAGACCAATTCAAGGCATACATTTGGACATTGAGAATAAAAATTCCAAATCAAAACAGAAATGATTCAAATAATTCTGGAAAAAGTCATGAGCATCCAACGCATCCAACATGGTCAGCACACAAAAATTTAGAAGCATTAGAGGTCATTTGATATGGAAATTAAATTGCACAAGTTGATCAATCTCATGTGTGACACAAATTGTCACACCATACAAACATGTGTGTAAAATAGAAATGGCACATGAGAAAAATACCAAACCAAGCCTCAAACATCCATTAACATGTCAAGAAACATCATACAAAATTTCAATGCATTTGGATTAAAATCAAGCATATCACAATAGAAAGAGCAAGGCAAGGTCATAAAAGCACATATGTTCACATATTCTAGCACAAATCAAAAACCAGCCATGCACAACTTCAAAATTCATCATCATAAGAAACTAGACATACAGAGGATCATTTTGCAAAAAATTGGGAGTGATTTGAGTCATTTTTCAAATTGTTATGCATTTTTGAAGTTGGAATAAAATTTTGAAATCAAAAGGATCATGTACATGGAAAATAAGGAGGGTTATGTGAAAATGATGAAATGATTTGAAATATTGGACACGCTGGGAATCGAACTTGGTTCAAATTCAAATGAGCGCGCGCCAGGCCAATACGCTGCTGTTTTTCCTGAAAACCCTAACCAACCCAGAACGGACGCTAAACCGTCACAAAGTCGTCGCTACCATGAAGATCTTCATCTTCCTCATGAAGATGAAGATGAACAGTATGAATGTTCATACGCATTTTCCAGATTTCTCCAGATTTCAACAAAAACCATACCACATCAAAGCATATGCAATGGAGAACACAGATCAATCAACATCTAATCCTAATTCATCAAGATCAAAGAGAATCGATGCAAAACATTTTTGAATGCAAAACTTCAATCACACATAATTCCCTCAATAATGCATCATTTCATGTGATTTTTAGCTCAGAATCATCAGTGAGAAGAGATCTACAAGAATATACACATGGATTTGAGAATTGTGAAGGTCGAAAAACCTACCTCTTGAAGAGCAGATTCTGGATTTGCACGATTCAAAGCTCCAAATGATCCAAATCTCCTTCTGAATACTTGTGATGATGCTTGATGAAGAAAAGGAAGCTTGGAAACGTGTAGATCTAGCTCAAATCTCAAATGCCATGGCAAGGTTCTTGAACTTCAACTGCTCGATTATGGCTCCAATTCTTCAAACAAATGATGAATTCACACTCAATCACACTCACTGATCATGAATCTTCAACAAAAACAAGGTGTTATGTTGAAGAATTTTGAAATTTGATTATGAGAAAAATTTGGAGGGAGAGTGAATTGTGAGATCTAGATCCAGAAAAAACTCCTCAAATCTGTTATGATTAGGAATATATATGCTCCACTAATCCACTCTTAATCCAAATTAGGTATGGTTTAGTTAAAGTTAATCAAAATAAGGTGTTATGACCAAAACTTGAAAATTGGAGGGTGCATGGCAATTTCCACGTGAACAGTACCATGTAGCTGATTATTTTCACTCAAAATCAATTTTCAAACACAATGGCAATGGTGGAAAGCTCCCATGATGCATCAATTTTAAATTTCCAAGTTTCCCTCCAAAATTGACTTGAATGCACAAATGATCATATGATGGAAATTCATGTAATGTGATGATTGATTTAGAAACTTCATGTCATGAGAAGCAAAATGCAAAAAGAACCACCAAATTTGGAGCTTTGGTTCAAAAGATATGGCCATTTGAAGTTTCAAGCACACTTTGCCATGATTTGATCATAACTCCTTAACCATTCACCATAAATTCATGATCTTGGACTTTTTGAAAATGGGAGAGAAAGATCTTCAACTTTCATGTTGGACAAAAATTCATTTTAAGCTTCTTTGATGTTGGAAAGTTGAGTTGAAGTTGGTCCAAAAACATGCCATTTTTGGAACCTTGAAATTACAGGTCGCTTTCCATTTTTGGAAACTTTTGATCTGACTTCAAAATCTTCAAGGTAGATGTTTGACATGTTGAATAAACCTATTTTGGACATGAATGAAGTGTCTCAAAAAACCATTTCTCCACTTCCTAGCCCTCAGTTCACTTTTATGGGGCCCAGATGACCTGAAACTGCACTGTGGACTTTGAGCCTCTAACACTTGGTCAAGTTGCTTCAAAGTGAACCTTGGGTTTACATAAGCTCATTGGAACCCCCATAGGGCCTTTATCTCATGAAAAAAACCTTGCCTTTTGCACAGATGAATCCTCTTGATACCAGTCTTGACTGATGAGATGCAATGTACTATGCAATGTTAATGTAATGTCAGTGAAATGTTAATGACCTAAAAAATTAAATGAATGAATGAATGTGGGGTGCAAATTTGAGGTGCTACAACAAGTTCAAAATAATAGCTTCATAATGATCATGTTGCAGATGAACTTAAAGGGATCTTCAAAGATCTATCTGATGAAGTTTCAAATTGCAAGAACTGGGTTTCATAACAGTTGGCATTGGCCAAGTCCTTTAGCATATGAATGCTGCCTAGATTCTAAGTCCAATTGTCCAAGATCAAACCAACAGTCCACACAATAGTCTTTTAGGTTTTTTGTTTCTTATTATGTACATTAATGGTCATAGACTAAACAAACAAACAAAATATACACAAACAAGATATATCACACAATATGGTCCAAATGGACAAAGTGAAAATGGCACTAATATAAACAATTAGAATGACATGAATAATGGCAAATGAATAGGGCTTAAAATTAAAGTACATTAAAAGTAAATGGCTTTAAATTAATGTTAGTTGTTAATGAGTTAGACGTTAGTATTATTTTGCTTTTGCTTTTTATTTTAAGTCATTCTTTGGAGAACACTCAACCCACTTATCACAAACATGGATCCCTTAGCCAAGACATCTTCTAGTGGAAGGAAAAAAGGCCAAGTTTCCATACAATACCATGAAAGAGGGGAAACTTACAATCTCACTAACTAGAATGCTATGCCATTTGTGCCAAACATTTAGCGCTATATTAAGCAATCGTAATTGGACTTATGTAGAAGTCATAACTATTTGAGGTCGGACAATAGAATTTTGGTGTTAATGCATGTTAGAGACATAATATAATGGACTATGCTCATGAAACATACCACACACAAAAAGAATATGCAAAATAGGTGGTCTAATCTCATCCATATTTATGTTGATTTTGCAATCAACTAGCCTTAGGATTTACAGACATCATAGGCCAAATGAAATGGAGGCATGAAGAAGGGGAATTAGATGATGAGGGAGGGGAATGGATCATAACTCAATTTGATTAAAGGAGGACTTTTACCAAATTAATATCATTAATTCATTTTGGGAGATGGAATGTACATTCCATCAATCCCCTAAATCCAATGATATTAACCTAGCAAAGTCAAATCAACCTTGACCAAGGCCCATCAACACAAGTCAAACTTACACAAACCATCACAAGAGGTCAACACAATTCTTTGGCATTTATTCAATTTAAAAATACTAAACTAATGCATTTAAATTAAATATGGTTTGTCAAATTCCTAAAACCTCATCAAAATACCAAAGAAATGGCCATGAGATTTATCATAGGTCAAACAAGCTCAAAGGACCTTGGAGAAAAAATTTGAGAATTTTTAAAGGCTTAAAAGTATTTATAAACAATTAAAAAGTAATCACAAAATCAATTAAATCATGAAAAATATTAATAATGATCCAAAAAATAATTTTAATTCAGAATATGAAAGAGGAATTTATTTTAATTTTTTTGGTGAAACTCTCATATTTTTTGGATCAATATTAAAATTAATATGAATTAATGAAAATCAAATGAATTAAAACAAAAATCAAAAAATAAAAAAAAACGTGAGCCACTTGATCTCCCTCATTAATTGAGGTGGCAGATCAAGTGGATCAGCGCCCGCGTTCCATGGTGGAACCTAGTCAGCGTGCCACACGTGTGGTAATCAAAACCTACGCGTAAGATTAAAACATTTCAAATGGATCTTGTGGTCTAGAGACGTGCCAACACACCGCCGGAGCCAAAGCTCCGGTCTTCTTCTCCGGTGGACCTCACCGAATTGGTCCACCCTCAACCATCACAAAAATAAAAAAGGAGGACATGATTTAAAAGAAAAAATGGCGTAGAGCACGAATCTGACCTCAAAAGGATTGGTTTACCTTCAATGTTGTATAGAAATGGATATTTCTTGCTTCAACCTTGATCTGATCACACTTGAGAAGCTTGCAGGAGAGGTTTGACAATGGTACAAAGCTTTGGATCCTGGAGTTTCTGAATCTCCAAACAGTAAGTTTCAAACTCAATTTTCAAGTTGAAAATTCTCAGGTTTTCCTTTGAATGGTGAAGGTTTCAATTGGGGGGCAACGCTGGTGCGCAAGGTGTGTTTGAATTGAGCTCCAAGGGCCTATATTTATAGCAATTGAGACTGATATTTGCACACTTGAAAAATTGCTAAATTTGGACATTTCATGCACAAGCTTGCATGGGCCTGTACGGGCCCATGAAGCATTCCAATTTGATCCATGTACATTCATTCTGAAGTTCAAATGAGGCTTGGATGTCAAGGCAATGTGAAATGTGATTTTTGGCATTTGATTTCTTCCAATCATGCAGACCTGTTAAAGCCATGCGCAACCCTAACAAACTTTATCTAAAATGCATGAGCTTGGGATCTTTGGAAAGCTTACATAAGGGGAACAACTTTGATGTTTGACACTTTTTCATTTGGAACTTGGATCATGGTGAATTTTGAGGTGGAAGTTTGGAAATTTCAACATGTTGAAATTTTTTCTAAGTGTCAAGCCATATTTCTCAATATTCCACCTTGCTTAACGTTTTATGTGAGATTCAAATGAGAAAAGCGTCTTCATAAAAGTTGTACATATTTCAAATACCTTCACAATGGTCACCAATTTCATGTCATTTGGATTTAGAACGATTGAGTTATGCATTTTTGAAGTTGAGGAAAATCACTTGTTCAATGGTATAGGTAAAAAATAACCTATAATGTATCCTCATATCACATTCTCATAAAAGTTGAATTAGCTCTTACTACAAACATAAAAGTTTATGTAGACGTCTTTAATTTGATTGTTCAACTTGGAAATCTTTCATCTCATAAAAATTGAGCAAGTTATGGCCTTGGGAAGTTGACTTTCAAATTAGGGTTTAGACAAAATGACCTATAACGTTTCCAACTAGAAAATGATTTTCCAAGCCAAACTAGCTCTAGGTATCAACATGAAAGTTGTTTGTTATGTCACTTAGAGTAACTTTTCTCTTGGAATAAATTTCATATGGTGAAAATTGTAGGAGATAGGGTCTAGAGAGATCCAATTTTGATTAGATGAATTCATCTGGCAACCACCATCAACCAACTTGCTAACCTTCATTTATCTTGGCCTTTTAGGCTCATGGTAGATAATATATGCATAAGATGATGAATTTTGAAGTGTCCCTTTAGAAATTTGATCAATTGGTGAGATAGCTTGTTGGAGAAGTTACTCAAGATACCTAGTCAAACTAGGGTTTCCAAGGCAAATCACCTCCAAACTCTTGAAGAAAACTTGATCAATATGACATGTAGAGATCATTGGGACTCATATATGATGCTTTGAGACATTGTGGATCAATCCTTGGTTGTGCTTTTAGCCATGAGGGCCTCAAACCCTAGGTGTGGACTTGATAGATCAATGAGGATCACGCCCTACCTACAAAAAGTTAGGCAAATACAAAGACATATTTTTGGTATTTTGGTTAGTGAAATGACAATATACAAGTATGATACAATCACATAGTGCTTGGTGATCTCTCCCAAGACAAACCAAATGAAAGAGGGGTAAGGAGGATGCCAAAATATGATCCCAATGCTAATGCATATGATGAAATTGTATGAGGGATCTTAGGGTCAAAATTTGGGTCTTACAGCTGCCCCTATTTAAGGACATTCTAACTGAAAAGGTGAAGGTTCAAATCTTCGTATCGACTCAGCAGAATGGGCTTAAATAACAACATAGAAACAAATTTTGGTCCCTAAGAGACCTAATGCTGCATATGATATGAACGTAAAACCAATTCTCTGTCGGGAAATGTTGCCACAAAGGAAAAGAAATCAGAGAGACCGAAGATCCGCCAGAGTATAATGCATTCTGTAAGGAGAACTCATTGGGGAGACATAGACTCTAGGGGGATAAAAGGTTATGCGTAGGCCAGGCTACAACTTAAAAATTGTTGGGAACTCAGAGGAATTCCATAAAATGGAAAGACTCAGCCGGGGAAACAAAACAACTGCGGGGAATTACAAGTAGATCAGGATAAAACTGAAGTACTTGAACCAATGCCAGAAAAGCGATTTCACTAAGGAAATTCCCACTCAACTCAACTGGGGAAGAAATAAACTTCAACGCAGGAGGAGAAGAAGTCTACTATCCACTACCTACTACCGGGTAAGGAGATAATAAAAGTATAACAGAGAGGACACCCGTCATCGGTTAGGATGAACATATCAAGGATGAACCACTAGGAACCACTAGGAGGGAATATTCATTACCGGTTATTGGGTAAGAATAGCCGTGTTGGGGGAAACTGCAGAAAATAGGATTTACAATTACCAGTTACTGGGCAGAAGACCAAAGATGAGAATACCCATCACCGGTTAAGGTGAACATATAAATGATATACTTAAAGGAAAGAAAATCCGTCATCGGTTAAGATGAACATATCAAGGATAGTCTTGCCTGGGAATTGTTAAGGAGGATACCCGTTATCGGTTAAGATGAACATATCAAGGATAAACCAACTGAACAAAAAGTAGGAATTACATCTATCGAATGTTGGATAGAAGACCATCAAAGAGAAAATCTGTCACCGGTTAGGATGAACATATTAAGGATAGACTCTGTTGAGGGGAAGAATGGGATTTACAACTACCGGTTACTGGGTAGAAGAGCGCAAAGAGGAGGAACTCCGTCATCGGTTAGGATGAACATATCAAGGAACCCTATGGGGAACAAAATAGGGATTACAACTACCTTTTTACTGGGTAGAATACCAAGGATGAGAATATCCGTCATCGCTTAGGATGAACATATCAAGGATAGACCCAAGAAAGGGATGAAAAATATCCGTCATCGGTTAGGATGAGCATATCAAGGATATACTTCCTGGAGAAACATGAAAACGAATCCGCTGGGGAGAAAAGTTACTCTTGCCGGGTATTGGGCAAAAGTGAAAAACATGAGAAGAATATTACCAGTTACTGGGTAATAGGCTCCCAAGAGACCAAAAGCATCTATCTAGGTAAGATCTAGAAAGAAAAGGTCAATCAAGACTCAACCCAATGAGGATATAACTCAAGGGGAGTAATTCCTTCCAGATAATCAACTGGGGAGGAAACTAAAACAATGATCATCCACAAGGAAATAACTCAGTGGGGAAAAGGAGAAAGGTTAAAACCTTTCTGCTTAAGGTGCTAACACTCTACAATTGAGGGGGACAGACACCGAACTTGTATGAGGATAAAGTACCACCATAACAAAGAATAAGAATCTCAGACAATGAATTAACAAATATGATTATGCAACAATATGTAACCATGAAATTATATGAGTGTATATGTATGATGATTATGCTGATAAAACGATCACAAAGGATACAAAGGTGTCACAAAAATTTGAATCATCGGTACAATCCTCGGTCAATCCATAACAAAGGGATACAACTGCTGGAGAACAGGGAGATAAACATCCCAAAGGCTCAACATTATCCGGGGAAGGAGGAGATCTGCTGAGGAAAGGAGATATTATTGAATCTGCAGGGAATTTTAGGTCAACACCATATCAAATGGGAGACAACCATACAGAGGATAAACACAAATAGCTACTTAGAAACCAGGAGGAAACTCTGATTGGGAGTGAGTCAGATGGCTATTGGCGGAGAAACCAACGTGATCTACTAGGGAAATCGATCTTACTCTGCTGCAGAAAAAAATAAAAAATCAACCCTACTGAGGAGCACACAAACTCTGTCGGGGACTAAATCAACTAACTCAGCTGGAAAGAGTATAGAAGCTCCGCTAGGGATCAAAACACTCTGTATGGGAAGTGGATCAACAAACTCGGCTAAGGATACCCAAAGGGTTAACTTCTCGGGTGAACCAATAGAGCTCCACACTTAAGACTTGTTGTTTTTCGAAATGTTGTTGATATTGCTTTAAAACTGCCTCTGAAGAATTCTTGCTTTTATATGTCTAAGAAAATGATTTTGATTAAAAAAAATTAATTTAAAAAATGATCATAATAAAATTTAAAACTATTTGCCTGAAATAAATAAGAGTAGAAACAATTGGATAAAAGCTCAACTTTATTTAATAGAATGGTAGTTTGTAAATGACAAAAGGTTACATTGAATACAATTAACCGATAATCCTTCTACCAACTCTTGATATCCATTGTGCTTTTGACCGCCACTGGGGATAATGAATCACCATCAACCCTTGTGCTCAACAAAGTTTCTCATATACTGGACGACCAGCAGCATGTAGTTACTTGCCATAATCCCTAATTTTTGCATAAATTGCCCCAAGGTGGGGTACTCAATTTATCGGGATAAATTTTTCTATTTTATGTCTCTAATTTTTGCCTGGATCGCCCTTTCAGGTTTTCAATCCACCGAGACGCTCCTTTTTTGCCTAAGCCACCCTTTCGGGTTTTCAACTTAGCGAGCTGTTCTTTTCTTTTTTAGGCGAAGTATTTCTTGACTGCATCTGCGTTCACAGGACGAGTGAACTCTTCACCATGCATAGTTGTAAGAATAAATGCACCGCATGAAATGGCTCTCTTAACAACATACGGGCCTTAATAATTAGGAGCCCATTTTCCCCTAGAATCTGGTTTGAACGATAAAATCTTCTTGAGCACAAGGTCACCTTCTCTGAATACACGAGGTTTGACCTTCTTATCAAAAGCTTTCTTCATCCTCTGCTGATATAACTGACCATGACACATGGCAGTTAATCTCTTTTCTTCTATTAAATTCAACTGATCAAACCTGGTCTGACACCATTCAGCCTCAATCAACTTGGCTTCCATGAGCGCACACAATGATGGAATCTCAACCTCTAAGGGGGGCACTGCTTCCATACCATAACCAAGAGAGAAAGGGGTTGCCCCTATTGAAGTGCGGATGGATGTACGATACCCGTGCAAAGCAAATAGGAGCATCTCATGCCAATATTTATATGTGACAACCATCTTCTGAATGATCTTCTTGATGTTCTTGTTCGCGGCTTCAACAACCCCATTCAGCTTGGGTCTGTAGGGAGAAGAATTATGGTGTGCAATCTTGAAGTCTTTGCAAAGAGCTTCCACCATATTATTATTCAAGTCCGATCCATTATCAGTAATGATCTTACTTGGAACACCATAACGGCATATGATCTGATTCTTGATAAACCTCACAACGACTTGCTTGGTTACATTTGCATACGATGCCGCTTCAACCCATTTTGTCAAGTAGTCAATTGCCACCAGAATGAAACGATGTCCATTCGAAGCTTTGAGCTCAATCATCCTAATCATATCAATTCCCCACATGGAGAAGGGCCATGGGGAAGAGATAACTTTCAACAGTGTCAGAGGAACATGAATCTTATCTGCGTAAATTTGACACTTGCGACACTTCTTCACAAACTTGCAGCAGTCAGATTCCATTGTTAGCCAATAATAACCTGCTCTCAACATCTTTTTCGCCACTGCATGTCGACTGGAATGAGTACCAAAGGAACCTTCATGCACTTCAGTCATCAACAAGTCAGCTTCGGGTCTATCCACGCATCTGAGCAGAACCATGTCGAAGTTTCTCTTGTATAGTACATCACCATTCAAGTAGAAATTGTCGGCTAATCTTCTCAGAGTCTTCTTATCTTTCAAAGATGCCCCAGATGGGTAATTCTAACTTTTGAGGAAACATTTGATGTTGTAATACCACGACTTCTCGTCTTGGTCTTCCTCAACAGCAAATACATGAGCCGGTCTATCAAGACACATCACAGTAAAATTGGGAACCTCATTCCAATACTTTACCACAATCATTGACGCCAACTTGGGTTCCCCTTAAAGGATAAACCTAACAACATTGTGTTGGAAGAATTGTTCTTTCAAGAGGGTGAAGATCCCCAAAACTTGAAGGATAGGATGGTCCGCGCCTGGCGCAGAGTTCATAGGAAAGGGAGGAATGAGCTAGGTGTGAAGAATTGCATTACTTTTGAACCCTACACCGCTTGGGTGAGGAAGAGAGCTCTTGAGTACCGCATGCCATACTCCGACACCTACCCCTGTGGTTATGGTTGGGCCTTCAAACCTCCCTAATCAAGGAGTAAAGGAGTTGAGAGACGAAGACCGGTCGCGTGCATGGGTTTGTGAGCGTGAGGAACTTCTTCAGCATCTCAAAGATAAGGATGCAGTGATAGAGTTTCTAGAGCATCAGGTTATTGATGAGCCTGATGATGTGGTTACTTCTCTTCTTCCTCACTCATCTAGGTTTTGGAAGAGGAAATATGATTAGCTCGCCAAGGAGAAGGCCAGTATGGAAGCAGCTTATGAGAGAGAGGTGAAGAGGCTTCACGCAATTTATCTTCCGATCTCGAAGGCTTTGGATGATTGTTTCTAGGGCTCCATAGGATGTTCATTCTCTTTTTCTCTTGTATTGTATTTGGTTACCGAAATTGTATTACTTCTTTGGTGTAAAAAGTTTCCAAATATTATTGCTATGAGTATTCCATATATATCTCAAAATTTAAATATTTTCAAATATTTGCAAATAGATCTCTATAAAGTTCCTTTAATAAAAATAAACCGTATGCACAAACATTGAATGCATCATATGCATAAGCAGGTTTTGTTCCAAGCTCTTGGTTAGTGGTCTAACTCTTTGCTCTTCATTTATTTTGAAGACAAGCTGACGCACCGGTATAATACCAGAGCCAATCACCAAAGATAATGGAACATCTAGAGCAAGAGAATAGGATCTTGAAGGAAGAAATTGCTAGGCTGACTGCCATGATGGAGTCAGTTCTGGCCGCATAAAGCCAGGCTTCACCAACTCCTGCAACTCCTCCCGCGAGGACGATTGTATCTGAGATAGCTACTTCAATGGTGCCTGCTGCAACGACCCACTTTGCTCTGACTATGCCAGCCGGGTTCTCTTGGGGAATGCCTTCTAATTTCATGCCAGAGGGTTTTACTCCTACTCTCGCCTCCATGTCGGCATCTAGCCCGGTCCTATCTGTGCCACCTCCTGTTGTGCACACCCTTCCCCGCGTTGAAGACACCATTTATCATTCTGAGCCATCTGAGAGCCCGAATGTGTATGAGAAAATGGATGAAATGAAAGATCAAATCCTTGAGCTGCGCAAGGAATTGAAGACTTTGAGGGGTAAGGACCTCTTTGGGAAAAATGTTGTTGAGTTGTGCCTGGTGCCCAACGTTAAAATCCATGTTAAATTCAAAGTGCCTGACTTTGAGAAATATAAGGGAAATACATGCCCGCTCAGCCATCTTGTGATGTATGCTCGCAAGATGTCAACACGGGCTGATAATGATCAACTGATTATTCACTACTTTCAGAATGGCCTGGCAGGTGCTGTGCTCCGGTGGTATATGGGGCTGGAGAGTGTGACCATCCGCACCTTCAACGATCTAGGCAAGGCCTTTGTGAAGTAGTACAAATATAATGTGGATATGGCTCCAGACAGGGACCAATTGAGGGCAATGTCGCAGAAGGATAAGGAGACCTTAAAGGAATACGCCCAGAGACGGCGAGAACTAGCAGCTCAAAGAGTGCCACCCCTGGAAGAGAAGGAGAAGAAAAAGATCTACTTGAAGACTTTGAGCTCTTACTATTATGAGAGAATGATTGCCAGTGCTCCCTCAGACTTCACCGAAATGGTGAATATGGGGATGAGATTAGAAGAGGGGGTCCGTGAAGGACGTTTATCTCGAGACGACGGTTCCTCAGCAAATAAGTATGGAGGCTTTGCTAGGAAGAAGGAGGGAGAGACCCATGATGTGTCCTCTCATGTTAAAAGAAGGCCCTTTGTAAGGAGGAAGGAAGTTCGTCCGACTGTCAACCAACACCAGATGGCTCATATAGCACCTGCTTTCAGAGAAGTTCATCAATAACAAAAACATCGTCAACAACAACAGGCCTACCAGCCTCACAACAATAATAACACCAACACCAGCAACTACGAGAGGAAGAGGGTAACTTTTGACCCGATTCCGATGACATATGCTGAGCTTTATCCTTCCTTGATCGATAGGAAGCTGATATCTCCACGAGATCCTCCCGCGGTACCGCCCAATCCTCAGTGGTGGTATAAGCCCGAGCTTCATTATGTATATCATTCCGGTGCTCCCGAACATGATATGGAGAACTGTTACCCATTAACGACCAAGGTGCAAAACCTTGTGAGAAGTGGGATATTGCTTTTTGAGGACGTATGTCCAAATGTAAAGAAGAACCCATTGCCCGAGCATGGGAAAGCAGCTGTTAACATGGTCCAGGGTTGCCTTCACAAAAACAAAGTCCTTTATGTGAATGACATAAGACAGTCCTTGGTTGAGATGCATAAGTTGTTGTGTGAACACAACCAATACGAGCATGACTATGATAGGTGCCAGGTGTGCACTATCAATGAGAGAGGATGCCGTCAGGTGAGAAAGGACATCCATGAGATGATAGACCAAGGGATGATTAAAATACTTCAGAATCGTAATAAGGACGAAGTCGATGTTATCACCCCTGTGTTTAAAATTCCTGAGCCTGTCGTCATCCAGTATGATGGCAGCAAGAAGAAATTATCGCTATCTCTTGTGATAAAGCCAACGGGTCCTGTCCCGTATGTATCAGACAAAGTTGTTCCCTATCGATATAACGCAGTCATGCTAGAGGATGGAAAGGAGGTGTCGTTGCCCTCAACTTCTGTGGTGAGCATTTCAGATATCAGCGGTGTGACCCGTAGTGTTCGTGTTTTCTCAGCTCAGCCGAAATCCCATGAAGACATTATGAAGAGAACTGCTGTTAATCCTGCCGGTCCCGTGGGGACTTCTTCTTCAGATAATTTTGTTCCTGTTGTGAAGGGCGTTGACCCTGTTGCTATTAAGAATAATAATACTCCTATCCTGGTTGGCCAATCTGGAATTTTGAAAGAAGATGGCGATGAGATGCTGAGGCTCATCAATAGGAGTGAATATAATGTTGTTGATCAATTGCTTCAAACTCCCTCAAAGATATTTGTCTTATCTTTGTTGATGAATTCTGAGCCACACCGTGAAGCTTGGCAGAGGGTGTTGGACGTGGCATACGTGGATCACGATGTCACAATAGAGTAGTTTGATAGCATTGTTGCAAATATAACCGCTTGCAACAATTTGAGCTTCTGTGATGCTGATCTTCCCGAGGAGGGAAATGACCACAATTTGGCTTTACACATATCTATGAACTGTAAGGATGATGCCTTGTCCAATGTGTTGGTGGACACAAGATCATCACTCAATGTATTTCCAAATTCCACTCTTTCTAAACTTTCGTATCAGGGGCCTCCCATGAGGCATAGTGGAGTGGTTGTCAAGGCGTTTGATGGATCACGTAAAACTGTGATCGGTGAATTAGAACCCCCGATCAAGATTGGATCCAGCAATTTCCAGATCACTTTCCAGGTCATGGATATTCATCCGTCTTACAGTTGTTTGCTTGGCAGACCATGGATTCACGAGGCAGGCGCCGTGACATCCACCCTGCACCAAAAGTTGAAGTTCGTGAAGAACAAGAAGTTGGTGGTGATAGCGGGAGAGAAAGCTCTCTTGGTCCGTCATTTATCTTCCTTCTCCTATATAGACATTGAGGATGAGGTTGGGACTCCGTTTTAAGATTTGTCTATTGCTGAACCTTCGAGGAAAGGACTTTCTTCATTTGTCTCCTATAATGATGCAAAGTTGGCCATTGAGCATGGTGCAACTACTGGTTTGGGGAAAATGATCAAGTTGGAAGATAACAAGTCCCGAGCTGGCATAGGGTACTCTTCTAGTGTGTCCAATGATCGTGGGCTATTCCAGAGTGGAGGTTTCATCCACACCGTTGAAGATCAGGAGGCTTCTGCCATTGTTGAAGATGATAAAGAGGAAGGCCTTGGAACTTTGTCATACCCGGAGGAATCTGAAATAATTGGGTCGTTGTTGATGTTCCAACAGTTATCCATAAGTCAATGTAATGTGTTCATTTTGTTCAAAAACCCTTCTCCCATGCCAAAAGGAGAAGTGAAGACATTGTTGGCATAATTTGATTAATACAATGATATTCATTCAATAATCACATGTTAAATGTTTGTTTTCCAAATTATTTTTCCTTTTAGTTTTTGCATGAAACCGGTGATCACCATAAAACCCTAAAAAGAGAATAAAATCAATCTCTTCATCTGCATAATGATTTTCCTTGTTTGAATTCTGAAATCTCTTTTATACTCAAAATTATTATGCAGGTTAATCAAACCCAATGAACATAATTATCCAACACCATCTCCCAACTTTAAGGCAGAAGAAGATGATGTTGAAGAGATTCCTGGTGAGATTACCCGTCTGCTTGAGCACGAAGAGAAGATCATTAAGCCGCATCTTAAGAACCTGGAAACAGTTAACTTAGGGTCTGAAGATTGCATTCGTGAAGTAAAGATTGGGGCACTCCTTGAAGAGTCTGTTAAAAGGAGTTGATCGAGTTGCTACGAGAGTATGTCAATGTCTTTTCCTGGTCGTATGAAGACATGCCTGGTCTGGATACTGATATCGTGCAACATTTCTTGCCGTTGAAGCCTGAGTGTGTACCTGTGAAGCAAAAGCTCAGAAGAACTCATCCTGATATGGCAGTGAAGATTAAAGAAGAAGTTCAGAAGCAAATTGATGCGGGGTTTCTGGTGACTTCTACATATCCTCAATGGGTGGCCAATATTGTGCCTGTGCCTAAGAAAGATGGAAAAGCCTGAATGTGTGTGGATTACCGTGACTTGAATAAAGCTAGTCCAAAATATGATTTTCCTCTACCACACACTGATATGTTGGTAGACAATACAACTAAATTCAATGTCTTCTCATTTATGGACAAATTTTCCGGTTATAATCAGATTAAAATGGCATCCGAGAATATGGAGAAGACAACATTCATCACACCTTGGGGAACATTCTATTATCGAGTGATGCCCTTTGGTTTGAAGAATGCCGGAGCCACGTATCAACGAGCTATGACTACCTTGTTTCATGATATGATGTGTAAGGAGATTCAGGTGTATGTTGATGATATGATTGCAAAGTCGAAAACGGAGGTTGAACATGTAAAACACTTGTTGAAGCTTTTCCAGCGCTTCAAAAAGTACAAACTCCGCCTGAATCCGAACAAGTATACATTTGGAGTCCGTTCCGGCAAGTTATTGGGCTTTATTGTCAGCGAGAGAGGTATAGAAGTCGATCTTGCCAAGGTCAAAGCAATACAAGATATGCCTGCGCCCAAAACTGAGAAGCAAGTCCGAGGTTTTCTTGGCCGCTTGAATTACATTTCGAGATTTATATCCCACATGACTGCCACATGTGCGCCTATATTCAAGCTCCTCCGGAAAGATCAGCGTCATGATTTGACCAGAGATTGCGAAAAGGCCTTTGATAGTATCAAAGAGTATTTGTCTGAGCCTCCGATTCTGTCTGCGCCTGTTGAAGGGAGACCATTGATTATGTACTTGAATGTGCTTGATGATTCCATGTGATGTGTATTGGGTCAGCAAGATGAATAAGGGAAGAAAGAGTATGCAATATACTACTTGAGTAAAAATATTACTGATTGTGAGTCTCGATACTCAATGCTTGAGAAGACATGTTGTGCTTTGGCTTGGGCTGCTAAGCGCTTACGCCAGTATATGTTGAATCATATGACTTGGTTGATATCCAGAATGGATCCAATCAAATATATCTTTGAGAAGCCTGCTTTAACTGGGAGGATTGCCCGTTGGAAGATGTTGTTGTCTGAGTATGAGGCTTGTATTATAGGTTTGGAAGAGTGTATTGATCTTAGGATCAAACATCTTAATGTTTATGGTGATTTGGCCCTTGTTGTTAATCAGATTAAGGGTGAATGGGAGACGAATCAGCCTGGCCTCATCCCATACAGAGATTATGCGAGGAGTATTTTAAATTTCTTTACTATGGTTGATTTCCATTATATTCCTCGAGATGAGAATCGGATGGCGGATGCTCTTGCTACGATTGCTTCAATGATTGTGGTGAAGTATTGGAATGAAGTCCCCAATATTACTGTGATGCGCTTGGATAGACCGGCTCATCTATTTGCAGTTGAGGAAGTAAAAGATGACAAGCCGTGGTATTATGATAACAAGTGTTTTCTCCAAAGTCAGATTTACCCGCCTGGGACATCTGTTAAAGATAAGAAGACTTTAAGGAGATTATCTGACAGTTTCAACCTTAATGGTGATGTGCTTTATAAAAGGAATTTTGACATGGTTCTGCTCAGATGCGTGGATTGACACGAAGCAGACTTGTTGATGACTGAAGTCTATGAGGGTTCATTTGGTACTCATTCCATGAGCATGCCATGGAAAAGAAGATGTTGAGAGCAGGCTACTATTGGTTGACAATGGAGTCTGACTGCTGCAGATTTGTGAAGAAATGCCACAAGTGTTAGATTTATGCAGACAAGATTCATATTTCCCCCACACTTATGAATGTTATCTCCTCACCATGGCCTTTCTCCATGTGGGGAATTGACATGATTTGCATGATTGAAACTAAGGCATCGAACGATCACCGTTTTATTCTCGTAACCATTGATTACTTCACCAAGTGGGTTGAAGCGGCATCGTATGCAAATGTGACCAGGCAGGTGGTTGTGAGGTTTACTAAGAATCAATTGATATGCCGATATGGTGTGCCAGATAAGATCATTATTGATAATGGATCTAACTTGAACAATAAGATGATGAAAGAGCTGTGTAGCGAGTTCAAGATTGGACATCATAATTCTTCTCCCTATAGACCCAAGATGAATGGGGTTGTTGAAGTTGGTAACAACAACATTAAGAAAATTATTCAGAAGATGGTTGTTATGTATAAAGATTGGCATGAGATACTACCATTTACTTTGCATGGCTATCGTACATTTGTTCGCACTTCAACATGGGCAACCCCTTTCTCTCTTGTATATGGCATGGAGGTTGTGCTCCCCGTAGAGGTTGAGATCCCATCAATGAGACTCTTGATGGAAGCCAAGTAGACTGAGGCTGAATGGGTTCATAGTCGTTATGACCAATTGAATTTGATTGAAGAAAAGAGATTGACTTCCATGTGCCATGGTCAGTTATATCAGCAAAGGATGAAGAAAGATTTTGATAAAAAGGTCCAGCCTCGTGTGTTCTGAGAAGGTGACCTCGTGCTCAAGAAAGTCTTGTCTTTCGCGCCCGATTCTAGGGGCAAGTGGACTCCAAACTATGAAGGCCCATATGTTGTTAAGAGAGCCTTTTCATGCGGTGCTTTGTTGTTTACAACTATGGATGGGGAGGATTTCACTCGTCCTGTGAATTCAGATGCAGTCAAGAAATACTTCGCCTAAAAATAAAAACAGAATAGCTCCCTAAGTTGAAAACTCGAAAGGGCGGCTTAGGCAAAAATGAGCGTCTCGGTGGATTGAAAACCCGAAAGGGCGATCCAGACAAAAGTTAGAGACATAAAAAATGAATATACATATTGTAGCACCTCAAATTTGCACCCCCTATTTGTACATTCATTTAATTTTTTAGGTCATTTGACATCACATTAACATTGCATTAACATTGCATAGTACCTTGCATTTTATCAGTCAAGACTGGTATTAGGAGAATTCATCTGTGCAAGAGACCACGAATTTCCATGAGATAAAGGCCCTATGGTTGTTCTAGAGAGTTTACATGAATCAAGGTCCATTTTGAAGCAACTTGACCAAGTGTTAGAGGCTCAAAGGTTCACAGTGCAGTTTTAGGTCATCTAGGGCCCATAAAAGTCAACTGCAAGTCAACTGAGGGCTAGGAGGTGAAGAAATGGTTTGAGACATCTCATTCATGTTTAAAAGAGATTAATTTGTCGTTACAAATACCTATCTTGAGGAATTTGAGGTCAGATCAAAAGTTTCCAAAAATGGAAAATGACCTGTAATTGAAAGTTTCCAAAAATGGAAAGGTTTTGGTTCAAATTCAACTTGATTTTACATCATCAAAGAAGCTTCAAATGAAATTTTGTCCAACATGAAAGTTGAAGATATTTCTCTCCCATTTCCAAAAAGTCCGAGATCGTGACCATCCGATGGATGGTTGAGAAGATATGATCAAATCATTGCCAAGTGTGCATGGAACTTCCAAAGGGCATAACTTTTGACTCATAACTCCAATTTGAGTGGCTCTTTTTTCATTTTTCTTCTCATGACATGAACTTTCCAAATCATGAATATTCATATAAGATTTTTAACCATTCCAACATATTCATAATATGGTTTTAAGTGAAAATGCATGGCCATTGTTACTGTTCACGTGCATGTTGCATGCATGGGGGTGAAATTTCCAATTTGCACTACACCTCATTTTTTAATTAAAATTTCATTAGCCAAGTTAAGTGTGATTAGGAAATGGATTAAGCCAGCATATAAATAGCTAATCATAACAGAATTTTCATTTTTTCACCATTTCTAGATCTAGAACTTTTTTCCCTCCAAAATATTCTCCCAATCCAAATTCAAAATTCTTCCACATAACATTGAGTTTTTCTTCCATATTTTGGTTCTATGATCTTGATTTAGTGCTGATCCAGCTTTGTTTTGAAGGATTCGTGTGGAAATCAAGCATGGCAAGTTCATGAAGGTGAAGATGGAGTTTCAAATTTGAGCAAGATCTAAACATCTCCAGGCCTCAATTTCAACTCTAGGATTCATAACAAGTGTTCAGGAGTGGATCTACACAAGTGCCAAGCCTTGAATCTGCTACTGCCATTGTTGGAGCTTCAGGAGGTCAAAATTTCGCATCTCTTAATTCCTGTTTTTATGCACATAATCTTGTAGTTCGTTGCTTGCTGATTCCGCTGATATAAAGAACATGAAATTTGGTGCAATATTCATGGAGTTATGGCAAATTAAAGTTTGTAGATCCAATACTTCTTCTCTTCGATTCTTGAAATATATGATGAATTAGAGTAAAATAATGGTAGATTTGGATTCCTCATGTTGCAAGCTTTCCATTGGTGTATGAATTTTAAAATTCTGGAAAAAAAATTCGTTGTGAATAGTGACAACCACCGTCTTCATGAAGAAGACGGTGGTTTCCGCCACTAGCGTCCACCTAGCGTCAGCATAGCGTCCGTTCCTGCGTTTTGGCTAGGGCACTAATGAAACGACGTCGTTTCATCAACGAGCCTTCCCTCGCTTCGATTCCGGCTGGGCGCATTTCCACAATTTCTTCATTTCATTTTATTTTCATGTTTTTTTCAATTTTTATTTCATTTTTTCTATGATCTTCAAAAAATCATAAATAATTGTAGAATGATCCAAATAATTCCAGGTTTTTTCCTACATGATCCTTGAAATGTCTAGAATTTTATGGTTTTGTTTTGTGATTTTACCATTTCTGGAAATTAAAATGTGCTAGACTAATTGAACATGTATGCTTTATGACATTGCCTCATTCATCCTATCAAAAAATGCTCATACATGATCCAAATGCCATGAAATTTTGCATGATGCTTTTTAACATAATGATGGATTTGTGTGATTTTATTTGGCATTTTTTGATATTGTCTTCACTGTTTGGGACACATGTACTTTAGGTGTGACAATTTGTGTCACACAGTGCCTATGCATTTTCATTTCCATATCAATTGAACTTTGATGATGCTGATTTTTGGTATGATGATTATGTTTGACCTGCTGTATGCTCATGAAAATTTCCAGAATTATTTGAGTCATTTCTGTTTTGATATGGAATTTTGATTCATGATGATCATTTGTGTGCTTTGAAATTGTCTTTGTCTTCCTTTGCTCATATCATGACCTTGCTTAATGATTTTGATTTGACACTTTTTATGACATGTTCATGACTGATTAAAGTTGCTTCATGATGAATATCCATTGCTGTTTTAACTTTTTACTCCATCTTTGACCTTAGGCTTTGTCCTAGGGGTTTGAACTCACATTTGAGTTGTGTATTTCAGGATCAAGCATCCAATCTCCATGGTTGATGTTGCCTCCTCACTTGAGCTTTGATATTTGCATTGCTTGCTAACATTTGATTGTGTGGTAGGTCCTTGGGTGGACTCACTTGAGTTGCATTTGATTTGCATTGTGTATATTGGTTGTCTGACTATTGTTTGTCTGTTGATAGTTTGTCTGAATACCATACTGATTGATTGGTTGTTTACCCAGGTACTTTAGCCGCTTTAATTCATTATTTGAGTTGCTTTGCTTTGCTTGTGGTTGGCATACCACTTAGGTAACTTCCTTAACTACATGTAGTCTGGAAGACCTATCATGTTACTTTGGCAGACACCTGTCTGAAGCCCTCCTTAAAAGGCAATGTTTGTGGTTGTTTATCTTTGTGCCTTGTACATTTAAAGACCTCCTAAGTGAAGAGGCATTGGTAGATAGAAGGGATGTGCAATCCATCCCCTGCTATTCAGTTAAGTCATTCATCCTGCTCACACCATGTGTTGATGCACTTTGAATAAAAAACCCAAAATCTTGTTGTGTCAGTCATGTGGAGTAGAGTTCCTCATTCTGGACTCCCACATTTACATTGTTTCAAGCTCTCCCAGGCCAGGGATAAGAGTTGTGAGGTCTTACCCTCATTTCCCATTTCATCTGCTTCACCCTAACTCTCGATGTTAGGGTTAAGAGCTCAAAACACCCCTTTCAGTTGGCTTGTTTGTCGAGGTTGATTTGACCCCTTGACTAAAGCCCAGCCTTGTATGAGCCACATGTTTGCATATAGTGTATGTGCTTGCTCTCTTGTGTTTCTGTTTGTTTACTTCTTTAGGCTAGCTTGCTTCCTGTGCGAGTTAGGACTAGAGACCTCAACATAGGGATCGTATGCATGACAACTTCTAGGCTCGAGTCATAGTCCCCCTTCTAGTTGTTATCTCCCTAGTCTCTGGTTAGGATAGAAGTTTTGTTCCCTGTTAAGGGGAACTACGTCGCCCTGATCCTCATACCAGATGAGGTACGTAGGCAGGAGATGAGCTGATCTCTCTGGGCGCCCTTTTTTTTCTTTTTCAGCCCCTTGTGTGCGTGTGGAGTCTGACGTAAGTCCAGCGATTGGCAGTCGGTTTCCTGTGTGTGCTTGTTTGGTCGGAGTCTGACGTAAGTCCAGCGATTGGCAGTCGGTTTCCTGTGTGCGTTTGTTTGTTTGGAGTCTGACGTAAGTCCAACGATTGGCAGTCGGTTTCCCGTGTGTGTTGGTTTGCGTGGAGTCTGATGTAAGTCCAGTGATTGGCATTCGGTTTCCCATTTGTTTGTTGTTTGTGCGGAGTCTGACGTAAGTCCAGCGATTGGCAGTCGGTTTCCTGTGTGTGCTTGTTTGGTCGGAGTCTGACGTAAGTCCAGCGATTGGCAGTCGGTTTCCTGTTTAAGTTTGTTTGGCGTGTGTTAGCCGAGCTACGGGTGCTCTGATTCTTTCTCTGGTTAGAGAAGATACGTATGCATAGGATGCGATATCCTAGCGAGCACGTTTCCCGTTTCCCCGAACTACGTCGACTCTGATGTTTGTGTCTGACAAACTACGTAAGCCTAGGATGCGATATCCTGCCGAGTCCGTTTCCTCCGTCTCTCATCTGTGTTTCCTTTCAGTGTGTCCAGTGTTTTGAGTAATTATTTAGCAACCTTTCTTCTATTCTTCTGAGCGTGGATCCCGTCGAGTACGACGGATGCGTAGGGGTGCTAATACCTTCCCTTCGCATAACCGACTCCCGATCCTATCAATCTCTGGTCGCGAGACCATTCCTTTCCAGGTTTACTTCGAGCGTTTCCTTTCCCTCCTTTGGGATAAATAACGCACGGTGGCGGCTCTGTGTCTTTTTCCCGCCAGTTTTTTCGCGTAATGCGACAGCTGGCGACTCTGCTGGGGACTAAAGAAGTTGTCCTTCTGCTGGTCCATCTTCCCTAAGCCAGTCAATCCTAGCGCTCTTTAGGATAGTGTTGGTTACTTTTACTACTTTATTTATTGCATTTATGATTATGATGTGATTGTATATATGTGCATTATGTGTTTGCATGCATCATATTATCATTGTGTTGGTTGTCTGTTTCTCTGTTGGGGTGGGAGTTACAAGAGGTAAACGGCCCAATACCCAGGCTATGAGTGAACTTTAGGACACCTAAGAATAGAGTGATTCATGGGAAGCGGGTGGTATAGCGCCACTTAGCGGAACATGACATCACGAGCAGTTCAGATCCTGATGGGGTATTATCGTTGCATACATCTGGTGCGTATATGATGATATTCTTGAAAGGGTTGTTTATCCTGCGTTTCTCTTGACCTTACCCTGGCCTAGATGACACCCGTGAGTGGGGAGGGAATGAATCATTACAGGTACAGTTGGTGACCGTATTCTGTTGGTCACTTGATCTGTTGGTTCCTGTGGGTGACTATTGGTTCTGAAGTATGGGTTCCAGATGACTTCGGGTTCCAGATGACTTTGATCTGTGATCTCCGATTCCGAATTCATGCCGAAGCTCTGATCCTATGCTCCGTGATACACAGCGAACCAGTCATAATTGCATCATTTGCATCATAGCATGTTTATTTTCAAAAAAAATAATGCAATAAAAAAAGAAATGAAAAAAGAAAAGAGAAAAGAAAAAAGCTAATCTCCTCATGCATATCATTTCTCAGGTTCATTCAGGAGTCTGTTCACTGTGAGAGATGGCAACCATTCCGGAGTTGAAGAGGAAGACTTGCACCTACAGTTTTCACCGTGAACCGTTGACATCTTTGGTAGAGTTGGGTAATCTGGTAGCCGACTGTAATCAAAAGATGCTTGATGATCAGTATGGGGATATTCTGGCACTGTTGAAGATGGCGGTTGACCCAGTACCTCTGCAGACTCTCCTACAGTTCTATGATCCAGAGCTCCGTTGCTTCACCTTTCAGGATTATCAGTTGGCGCCCACTCTTGAGGAGTATTCTATCCTGATGAATGTCCCGATCAGATATCAAGTTCCCTTCTTAGATGTGCCAAAGGAGGTGGATTTCAGGGTTGTTGCCAAGGCTCTTTATCTGAGTATCAAAGAAGTGAGTGACAATTGGAAGTCAAGTGGCGATGTTGTGGGTTTGCCTTTGAAGTTCTTGGCTAGAATGGCTAAGGAAGAAGCAAAGAAAGGAAATTAGGAAGGTTTCAACGCTCAGTTGGATATCATGATCTATGGAGTTGTGTTGTTTCCTAGCATGCCTAATTTTGTAGACCTTGCTGCTATCACTATTTTCATTGGAGGAAACCTGCTTCCTACCTTGTTAGCTGACACTTATTATGCTATACACAGCAGGCATGGTAAGGGTGGAGCTATCAGGTGTTGTCTCCCATTGCTACTCAGATGGTTCCTGTCCTTTCTACCAACCAATGGACCTTTCGTGGATACTCAGAGCACTCATAAGTGGACTCAGAGGATTATGTCTCTCACCTCTTATGATATCAAGTGGCAAGCTTACCGGTTTGATGTGAGTAATGTCATCATGAGTTGTGGAGAGTTTCGTAATGTTCCACTCATAGGGACTAAGGGTTGCATCAATTACAATCCGGTTCTTTCTCTTCGTCAGTTGGGCTTTGTTATGAGCGTAAGACCACTAGATGCTGAGATAGCTGAGAGTGTGTACTTTGAGAAGCGGAGTGACCCAGCTAGATTGGAGCGAGTGGGAAGAGCTTGGAAGAACATTGGTGTCAAAGATGGATCTGTGCTAGGTGTAAAACCCCAAAATTTGCCCTCCTCATTCATGCATTCATTTAGCATTTCATATTGCATTTCATCATGTCAATCAGAATTAGCTCCAAGAAACATTAAAAACAAAAAAAACAAAAAACAAAAAACAAAAAAATAAATAAATAAATAAATAAACAAAATAAAAATAATAACAAAAAAAATAAATAATAATAATAATAATAAAATAAATAAAATATAATAGAAAAACTTGGACTTGGACCTCTCTCATTTGAGCCCACAAAGCCATGAAAATCAGGTTATAAAAGAGGGAGATCAGACAGAAAAAGGGGGAGAAGCAAAATACTCTGGGGTTTCCTTGAAACAAAACCCTGGACAAAACCTGAAGAGAAACCTGACAGAGAACTCAGAGCAACCCCCAGGCAGCAAAAAAAAATACAATCTGACTCACACACTTTCATCTCACACAAACCCTAACATTGCCTTGCAAACCCAGCCGTGCCATTTGATTTCAACCGGTCTCTCCCATCAGGTTTGCCTCATTCCCATGATTTTCTGCTCTTAATCTGGATCATCTGAATGTATGAGGTATGATGGATGAATTTCATTATGTTTTTGCCCACGAGTTTAATTATGCATGAATGGGTGAAACCTATGCCTTGAATGTTTAATCACATGATTTCTGAAATGTATTCCACAGGGTTTGAGGTTTCTGAAACCATACTGTTATCCATGAAAAAAATGCTTATCGTGTTTCACTAACCCTTTTGTTGAGTTTTTGTGAGGGCTCACAGACTCTTGCAGAGATGGTTTGTGTGGTTTTCCCACTTTATTTGTGGGATACCCCCTGGAGGTTCATTCCGATTACCTGTACTGACTCACCTTTCTTTGATGGCTTTAGCTTGGGAGATCCCTGGGTTTCTTACTCCTTTAATTGCTGTTACTTCGGATCTTTATCCGTGTGGTACTTTTACCTCTTTTCCGCATTTTATCGCTTTCTTAGCTGGAAGACCTCGATAGGAGGCATTTGTTTTCTTTTGTTTCTTTACTTCTGAGCCCCTTGTTGGCACATTTACTTTATACATGTTTGTTTTGTATGTGTTCGTATCCCTGCAGGTAGCGCGGTTCCTTCGTCAAGGACTGCCTTTTTGCCCTTGAGCATCCCAAACCCTAAAACCCAAAGCAACATGTTAACTCCTTCTACTACAGGCGAGTAAGTCTCCAAAGGTCGAGCATCCGGTAGATTGCGTAGTGACGTCGTTCGTCCAAAACCCAACCCATAACCCCATAGTTAGCCGAACTACGTTTTGCTCTGATTCTCGGGCCAGATGAGATACGTAGGCATAAGACGCGATGTCTTAGCGAGCACAATTACCCTTAACCCCTAGGTAGCCGAGCTACGAAGACTCTGATTCTCATATTCAGATGAGATACGTATGCAGTGGATGCGACATCCGCGCGAGTCATTTTCATTTAACCCTTTTTTTTTTGGGTAAACAACACAAGATAAACTCACACCCTTTAGACAAGAACTACAAAAGTGGATCCCGTAGAGTACTACGGATGCGTAGGGGTGGTAATACCTTCCCTTCGCATAACCGACTCCCGAACCCAAGATTTGGTTGCAAGACCCCGTCTTGTCCTTTCCTTTTTCAGGTTTACTTCGAGCGTTTCATTTCCCTCCTTTTGGATGAATAACGCACGCTGGCGACTCTTCTGTCATTTTCTTTCGCCGGTTGTTTTTTCGCGCACTGTATTTTTCAGGTTGCGACAGCTGGCGACTCTGCTGGGGATTGAAAGAAGTTGACCTCTTCCTGGTCCATCTTCCCTAAGCGAGTCCCTCCTAGCTTGTGTGATTTCTTGTTTATTGGGTGTTCATGCTTTTGTACATTTATTTGCTTACCTGCTTGCATGCATCTGTTGTATCTGTTGGATCTGTTTGTTTGTTTGTTGGGATGGGGTGTTCTATGAGAGATAAGCCCATTACCCAGGCTTGAGTGTACACACAGGTTTTAGAGTGGATAATCATGAGGCTTGCGTGGCGTGTTGCTACGTTAAGTCGTTCGTGAAGAACCACACCCAGACGAGGTTTCTTTTGGATATATTATGTCTTACGGGTGTTCCGTAACAACAGGATGTTCCTCTAGAAATCGTCGACTCTGGTGACCATTTCCCGAGAACTCAGTCGAGGCCTCTCCTCCGAGACGTGATTATGTTAGCTCTGGTGGGCACATTCTCGCTGCTCAATCCGAGGATCCCGAGACTGGGAACTTGCTATTAGGATGTCCTGTTGAGGGGAGTCAATGGAGGTCTTTTGTCCCGTAATAATACCAAACCTTCAGTGCTAAACATATTATTCGCGACTGAAGGGCTGAAGCTGACGAACTTCTGTTCTTAGAACCTACCAGTGAGGGGCGGGCTAAATTCAGGAAACCTTAACCTCCAACCAACCCGGTTTTCTGGAGCAGAGTTTTGGTCTTGTATTATATTCCTCAGTGAATTTCTCTCCAGGCAGTGCAACCTGACAGATGTTCAAGCGGATCCATCAATTCTGATTGACATGCCTTTGCATTGCATAACATCATCTGCATATTTGCATCCAACATCTCATGCTTATTCATTTGCAGGGTATTCCCTTTCAAAACGGGGGTTCCTTAAAACTGAACAAGCAGTGCATCGCATACCATGCATATTAACCCTTGTCTGTTTTGCAGGTGTCACCGCAGTGTCTAATGTTTGTTCCCTGTATCAGCCAGTTATTGGTCCCAAGCGAGTCCACAGGTACCCGACAAAGGAAAATCGTCCACAACTAGCGATGGACCAAGTACAGAAAGAGCTGGCTGATATGCGTGAAAGGATGGATCAGTTCATGACATTGATGACTGGTATGGCAGAAGGCTAGGAAAAGCTGAGAGAATTGGTTGAGCAACCGAGACCCGATCCAGAAGTGGAGATACCAAATGCTGAGGGAAACCCTGGTAACCTTGGGAACGCTGATAACCCTGTGAACACTGGTAACGCGGGTAACGCAAATGCTGATGGAAACTCGGGTAATGTTGGCAACACAGGGAACGTTGGAAATGGTATTGGCGGAAGGTACAATGTGAATCAAGGAATTCGGATTAACGGGCGCCCCGTTACTGAAGATTATCAGTATGATCAATATTCTTTGCACGATGAGGCCCTCGAGACCACTCGCCGTATGGATGAGCTTGTTGAGAAGCTCAAATCTTTGGAGTCTCAAAATTCCTTTGGCTTTTATGTTACAAATCTTGGTCTGGTTCAGGGAGTAAGGATTCCTCACAAGTTCAAACCCCCTACTTTTGAGAAATACAACGGGGCTTCTTGCCCATGCACTCATCTCCAATCTTATCTAGGAAGGTTGGGAGCTCACACGAAAGATGAAAAGCTGTGGATGTACTATTTTGAAGACAGTCTAACTGGAGCTTCTCGTGAATGGTATTCTCATTTGTCTCGTACTACCATCAAGAGCTGGAAAGACTTGGCAGAGGCTTTTGTCAAGCAATATCAATACAACTTGGACATGGCTCCAAATCGGACCTTGTTGCAAGGTATGTCTCAGACTGCCAAGGAAACCTTTAGAGAGTATGCTCAGCGTTGGAGACAGATTGTTGCGTCCATCCAACCCCCTATGTCTGAAAGGGAGATGGCGGACATGTTCATGAACACTCTTCAAGGCAATTATATTGAGAGATTGGCTGCTTGCCCGTCAATCAGCTTTGCAGAGATAGTAATTGCTGGAGAAAGAATCGAGAGTCTGTTGAAGATGGGTCGAATTCAACACAATAGTGCTTCCAACTCATCAGGTCCCAAGAGACTGTTTGCTGGTAACGGTCAGCGAAGAAAAGAAGGCGAGGCAATCGTTGTGTATGCCGGCAGAGGCAGGGGTAGAGGACGCCCTAATTATTATCAAGATCAAGTGGCCGCAGTCACTATTCCAATACCTATTCCTCAACCGCAATATCATCCGCAACAACAAACCAGGTACAACAATCAACAACAAGGAGGTAATCCGGGTCAGCAGAGACACTATCAACAACGTCCAAGGCAGACGGACCGGGTCATCGAGCCAATCCCAATGCCTTATTCAGTATTACTTCCCAAGCTGATTGACATGAATCTGGTTACGTTGAGAACTTTGGCCCCACCAATCGATCCCAATAAATTGCCTAGAGGTTATGATGTCAACGCCAGATGTGCTTTTCATTCCAACGCACCTGGCCACACTACAGATAATTGCAAGGCTCTCTAGTTAAAGGTACAAGATTTGAGAGATGCCCAGGCTATCAATTTTGCTCTGGTGCCTAATGTTATCCAGAACCCGATGCCGGCTCACGGCGGGCAAAGGATTAATGTTGTTGATAGTGGGGAAACTTTGAATTTGGTTTCTGATGTGACTAAGGTGAAGACTTTGCTATCGGTGGTTAAAGACCGACTTCTGAAAGGACAGATTTTCCCGGGCTGTGGGGAAGAATGCAGAAATTGTCAAGCTGCCGAAAACGGATGTGACAGTTTGAGAAGGGGTATTCAACAACTGATAGATGAAGGTTGTCTTCAGTTCGATCAGGCCCGTCCAGTGAAGCATGATGTATCGACGGTGACGTTTTATTTCACTCCTGAAGAAATATATGTTCCCGAGAGACTCGCTCCGACAACAATATATTTCCCAGAAAGTACAGAACCAGCAGCGGTGAACATCGAAAGTTCAGCACTAGTTGCAATTTACTCTGATAGCCCTCAACCGACTTTGGTTGGTCCGATCACCATCACAATACCAGGACCCGTTCCATATGAGAAGACAGTGCTATCCCGTGGCACTATGGGGTTGATATCTACTGCCAGGGGCAGAAAGTTAACGAAGAAGACATTGACATTGGTAGCTCCATTGTAGACAATGTTGGAGGGGTTGGTGGCTTCACTCGCAGTGGACGCCTATTTGCACCATCAACATTACGCGCGAATACTGAAGCTGAGGCCGCTGCCAAGGCTAAAGGGAAACAGATGGCCGCCGAAGAGGTTACTACTGAGGAAGATCCTCCTAAGACCGCATTCGAGAAGGAAGTGGATGAGTTTATGAGGATTATCAAGAAAAGTGACTACAAGGTAGTCGACCAGCTAAATCAGACACCCTCAAAGATCTCCATTCTCTCACTATTGCTGTGCTCTGAGGCGCACAGAGCAGCCTTGTTGAAAGTACTGAATATGTCCTATGTTCCACCGGAGATAACTGTTAACCAGCTGGAGTCGGTAGTTTCCAATGTAAACGCTAGCCGGGGGCTAGGTTTCACCGATAATGACCTGACATCTGAGGGCAGGAATCACAACAAAGCCTTGCATATCATAATGGAGTGCAAAGGGGTGATGCTTTCCCATGTTTTGGTTGATACAAGCTCTTCTCTGAATGTTCTTCCAAAGAAAGCCTTAATGAAGTTGGATTGCGATGACACCATCCTGAGGCCAAGTAACTTAGTTGTGAGGGCTTTTGATGGCTCTAAGAGAGCTGTCTTTGGCGAAGTTGAGTTGCCAGTTAAGATTGGACCGCAGGTGTTCAAGAGCACCTTTTATGTGATGGATATCCAGCCTGCCTACAGCTGTCTGTTGGGTCGGCCTTGGATTCATGTTGCCGGTGCTGTTACTTCTACCCTCCACCAGAAGCTCAAATATGAACTAGAAGGTCAGGTCGTCACTGTCTGTGGTGAAGAGGATATTTTTGTTAGCCACCTGTCTACATTTAAGTATGTAGAGATGGACGGCGAGATGCACGAGATGCTGTGTCAGGGCTTCGAAGCCATAAACATCAATGAGGTCGCGCACGAAGTTGTCTTTTCACCTGAGTTTGAGAAGGTCGGGACTTCTATCTCTTCATACAAGCAAGCTGTCGAAGTGGTTAAAGCTGGTAATGCCCAAGGCTGGGGCAAATTTGTGGAGCCAGTCATCAAAGAAGAAAAGTTTGGATTGGGGTATGCTCCGGGATCTCAGAAGAATGAAACCGGTACTCTCTCCAGCGGGGGTTTGGTTTCTCCCCACATCGTCAATGCTGCAGATGAAGATAAGGCTGACAGCGACTGTGACTTAGATAGCTGGATTCGCCCGTGTGTCCCGGGAGAAAAGCTCGACAATTGGTCGTCTGAAAAAACCAATCGGGTTACTCTACTGAAAGAGTGATTTTTATTGTTTTCCTTTATTACATGCATAATAAAGTCTTACACTTTGCCCAAGGTCTAACGGCTCATTTGTAGGGCCATCCCTTTAGTTACATTTCGCAATTATTTTTATCATCAATAAAGGACGGCTTTTGCAAACAATTTTGTGTTCTCTTTCTTTCAGTTTTTATTACTTTTACAAAAACAATGGCAATGTTTCTTTTTTCGTTTTTTCTTTCTTTCAAAAAAAAAACTCTCATTCTAAGGTAGAGCATGATCCTCCATCATGCAGAGCGGACCACCCGGATCTCACTACTAACGACACTGCTATGGCCAAGTATGACTTCGACAATCCTATCTATTAAGCCGAAGAAGGGGTTGAGGAAGATTGTGAATTGCCTGAAGGGTTAGCCAGATTGTTGAAACAGGAGGACCGAGCTATTACACCTTATCAGGAGGTGATTGAGACCGTCAACATCGGTACCGGAGACGACAAGAAAGAGATCAAGATCGGGGCAAGTCTACAGGCCGAGAGGAAAGACCGTTGATCATGTACTTGACTGTGTTAGAAAGGTCAATGGGTTGTGTGCTCGGTCAGCATGATGAATCAGATCGAAAAGAGCATGCAATATACTACCTTAGCAAAAGTTTACCGACTGTGAACAAAGATACTCATTGCTCGAGAAAACTTGCCGCGCTTTGGCATGGGCTGCTCGCCGACTAAGACAGTATATGTTGACTCACACGACTCTATTGATATCAAAAATGGATCCAGTCAAGTATATTTTTGAAAAGCCAGCACTTACCGGAAAGGTTACTAGGTGACAAATGATACTGACAGAGTATGACATCCAATACACTTCACAAAAAGCCATCAAGGGAAGTGTCTTGTCAGACTATCTTGCAGAGCAACCGATTGATGATTACCAACCTATGAGGTTTGACTTTCCTGATGAGGACATCATGTTTCTCAAATCGAAAGATTGAGAGGAACCACTCCCGAAGGAGGGGCCTGACCCTGAATCCAAATGGGTTATGATGTTTGATGGGGCGGTCCACGTCAATGGTCGCGGAGTTGGTGTAGTGTTGATCACACCGGAAGGGGGTTCATATGCCATTTGGTGCCAGAATAACTTTTCCCTGCACCAACAATGAAGCCGAATACGAAGCTTGTATCCTAAGACTTGAGGAAGCCGTCAATATACAAATTAAAACCCTGGATGTATACGGGGATTCAGCTTTGGTCATCAATCAAACCAACGGGAAATGGTATACACCGCAGCCTCATCTGGCTCCTTACAGAGACTACACGAGAAGATTTTTGACTTTCTTTTGAAGAAAACCAATTTGGTGATGCTTTGCATACCTTGTCTTCGATGATTAAGGTGCTATGTTGGAACTACGTACCAAGAATTGACGTATCTCGGTCAGAGACGAATGAAGAAAGCATTTGGTCAGAAAGTGCGCCCTCGGGGGTATCAAGTCGGTGAATTGGTACTCAAAAGATTTCTTCCTCCTCAGACAGATCACAGGGGCAAGTGGACTCCTAACTATGATGGACCGTATATTATCACCAAGGTTTTTGATGGTGGGGCCTTAATGCTTGCAACTATGGATGGTGAAAACTTCACTTCCCCTATTAACTCAGACGCAGTTAAAAAAAAATACTTCGCATAAAATAGACCCGCTGGACGATAAAAAGAATAGTCCAGGCAAAAAAAGGGCATCCCGACGAACCAAAGAAAAAAAAGAATAAAGAGGTTCTGGCAAAAATTAGGGATAAAAAAAAAGAGTACACCCGGTGAGTCGAAAACCCAAAAGGACGGCTCAGGCAAAAATGGGTATCCCGGTGGATTGAAAACCCGAAAAGGGGGCGATCCAGGAAAAAGTTAGGGAATAAGTGAATGACTGTGATCTGAGTTCATCAGTGTTATATCACCGTTTCATTCAATCCGGCAATCTTCGAAGGTTAAAGATCGACTAATCATCCACTTCAGAAAGCAAGATGAGCAGAGCGTCTTGAGGACATACGAGCCATAGCAGAGTCGAAACTCGGTGGGACCCCGATCCCCATTGCCATTAGGATAGTTCTCTTTTTATAGCGATCACCTCTTTTCAGGGATCAGCTTCCTGATACCCTCGTCTATTCCTGGCACAAATTTTCTCCCCAGTAAGAGTCGAATAATTCAGTTAAAGAGCCTCTTTATTTTTCATTTATCAGTTTGTTTGCAAAAATGTCCGAATTTTTGATAAAACATATTGCATATGGACATAATGGTGGCTTTTGCAGATGATTTGCACAGGAAAACATTTAAAATTGCTTTGAATGTGCTTAATCCCGGACGGTGAATTCAAACCGAGTAATTCCCCCGAGGCATACGTGTATTTTTGGGTTGCAGGTCACAGGAACCGGATGCCAAGTCATGAATCCTCATCCCCAGCAGAGTTGACAGTATCCAGACTATATATCCCCAGCGGAGTTGACAATGTCAGACTGTATCTTCCTAGTAACAGCGGAGTGGTTGCATAACCAACAGATGAGAGGGTGGTGTTCCCAGTGTTCATCTCATTCCCCATCAGATTATTTTTAACAGATTTGTTAATCCCCAGCTTGAGGGCGATTAGCAAGTTCATATCCCCAGCAAAGGTCGTTTCCTACGACATTTCCCCAGGAAGTGTTTTCCCCACAGACTCTCCTCACAGAGCCTCGCCGAACAAAGTTTCCATAGTTGATACTCCCCCTGCAAGATCAACTTTTCAAGCAGCCAATCTATTTTTGGTGGCTCATTGGTCCCGGCAGACGGATCATTCCCCATAGAGCATTGGTCCCGGCAGACGGATCATTCCCCACAGAGCATTCAAGGATTGATACAGCGATTTGTTCCCTACCGGAGTTTGCTTCCCCAAGCAGATTTCTTTTTACGCCATGCATAACATTTGCATTTGCATGCATATCATATCAAGCATACACATAAGCTGATAAACAGGTTCTTCCAAGCAGACTGAAGAATTAATTTACAACCAAGGTCATGAGATCCAGCCAGAGGATCAAGCGTGAGTGATCCAGCCTGAGGGTCGTTTTGAAGATTCAGCCTGAGAATCGTTTTCCAGTGATCCAGCCTGAGGGTCGTTTCGAAGATTCAGCCTGAGAATCGTTTTCCAGTGATCCGGCCTGAGGTTCATTTTAAAGATTCAGCCTGAGAATCGTGTTCCAGTGATCCAGCCCAAGGGTCATTTCGAAGATTCACCCTGAGAATCGTGTTCCAGTGATCCAGCCTGAGGGTCATTTCGAAGATTCAGCCTGAGAATCGTGTTCCAGTAAGCCAGCCTAAGGCTCAATTTGAAGATTCCCTAGTGAAGTCGCCTACAAGCTTTATTTCCCCAACAAGCCCAAGTCTAATTGAGGAGTCGTTATAACATGTTCTAGCCCGAAGAATTTGTACGAAGCCCAAAAGTGGAATATTCTCGAAGCTGCATATCTAATATGAAAGTTGGGTGTAGATTTCAAAAGAGGGTCAACCAGCGCATGCCTCAGATGCGGGATCCTAATGATGTGAATTTCTCATCAAAACAATCCAGATCTAGCCAGAAGATCGAAGTCAGGTCTAGCCCGAAGACCGGAAATAGATTCAGCCAGAGAATCGAAATAATTCAGATCTAGCCAGAAGATCGAAGTAGATTCAGCCAGAGAATCAAAGGAAATAGATTCAGCCAGAGAATCGAAACGAAGGAGATCTAGCCAGAAGATCGAAGAAGATCTAGCCAGAAGATCAAAATCGTATCCAACCCGAGGATCAAAATTAATATCCAACCAGAGGACTAAATTGAGTATAGGTTCAGCCAGAGGATCGAAACTCCAGATTAAGCCAGAAGACTGATTCAGATCCAGCTAGAGGATCGGAAGAAAAATAAACAGCGCGGTGTATTTCCGTGTTTTTGTGGTGTTCTCGGAGCGCAAATTTTCGATCTGTCTTTGGTATTCAATCACAGCTCACCCCGTTTGTCTGATAAGCTGTTCGCTTTCATCCTACTCGGGTTAGCTGATGATTGAATAGGGGCAGCTGTAACACCCCAAAATTTGCCCTCCTCATTCATGCATTCATTTAGCATTTCATATTGCATTTCATCATGTCAATCAGAATTAGATCCAAGAAACTTAAAAAAAAAATAAAAAAAAAATTACAAAAGAATAAATAAATAAAAATAAATAAATAAATAAAAATAATAATAAAAAAATAAATAAAATATAATAGAAAAACTTGGACTTGGACCTCTCTCATTTGAGCCCACAAAGCCATGAAAATCTGGTTATAAAAGAGGGAGATCAGATAGAAAAAGGGGGAGAAGCAAAATACTCTGGGGTTTCCTTGAAACAAAACCATGGACAAAACCTGAAGAGAAACCTGACAGAGAACTCAGAGCAACCCCCAGGCAGCTCTAAAAAATTCAATCTGACTCACACACTTTCATCTCACGCAAACCCTAACATTTCCTTGCAAACCCAGCCGTGCCATTTGATTTCAACCGGTCTCTCCCATCAGGTTTGCCTTATTCCCATGATTTTATGCTCTTAATCTGGATCATCTGAATGTATGAGGTATGATGGATGAATTTCATTATGTTTTTGCCCACGGGCTTAATTATGCATGAATGGGTAAAACCTATGCCTTGAATGTTTAATCACATGATTTCTGAAATGTATGCCACAGGGTTTGAGGTTTCTGAAACCATATTGTTATCCATGAAAAAAATGCTTATCGTGTTTCACTAACCCTTTTGTTGAGTTTTTGTGAGGGCTCACAGACTCTTGCAGAGATGGTTTGCGTGGTTTTCCCACTTTATTTGTGGGATACCCCCTGGAGGTTCATTCTGATTACCTGTACTGACTCACCTTTCTTTGATGGCATTAGCTTGGGAGATCCATGGGTTTCTTACTCCTTTAATTGTTGTTACTTTGGATCTTTATCCGTGTGGTACTTTTACCTCTTTTCCGCATTTTATCGCTTTCTTAGCTGGAAGACCTCGATAGGAGGCATTTGTTTTCTTTTGTTTATTTACTTCTGAGCCCCTTGTTGGCACATTTACTTTATACATATTTGTTTTGTATGTGTTCGTATCCCAGCAGTTAGCGCGGTTCCTTCGTCAAGGACTACCTTTCTGCCCTTGAGCATCCCAAACCCTAAAACCCAAAGCAACACGTTAACTCCTTCTACTACAGGCGAGTAAGTATCCAAAGGTCGAGCATCCAGTAGATTGTGTAGTGACGTCGTTCGTCCAAAACCCAATCCATAAGACGTGATGTCTTAGCGAGCACAATTACCCTTAACCCCTAGGTAGCCGAGCTACGAAGACTCTGATTCTCATATTCAGATGAGATACGTATGCAGTGGATGCGACATCCGCGCGAGTCATTTTCATTTAACCCTTTTTTTTTGGGTAAACAGCACAAGATAAACTCACACCCTTTAGACAAGAACTACAAAAGTGGATCCCGTAGAGTACTACGGATGCGTAGGGGTGGTAATACCTTCCCTTCGCATAACCGACTCCCGAACCCAAGATTTGGTTGCAAGACCCCGTCTTGTCCTTTCCTTTTTCAGGTTTACTTCTAGCGTTTCCTTTCCCTCCTTTGGGATGAATAACGCACGGTGGTGACTCTTCTGTCATTTTCTTTCGCCGGTTGTTTTTTCGCGCACTGTATTTTTCAGGTTGCGACACTAGGGAAGAAGTTTGCCATTGCTATGCCTGCCTACATTGATTGGGTCAAGGAGAGAGTTGAGAATCTATTGTTACCTTATGATAGGATGGAACCATTTCAAGCGCAACCACCTTTGATACATTCTGAGAATGTGCCTGCTGAGTACTACAAACGAGCTTTAATGGAGAATCGCCTGTTGAAAGAGAAGGAACAAGATACCCAGATGGAGCTTTACAAAGCCAAAGCTGATAAGTTGAACTTGGCTCATCAACTCAAAGGCGTGCAAGGTGAAGATGCTAGCAGATTGAGGAGCAAGAAGAGGTCTTATGAGGAGATAGAGACAATGTTGAATGAAGAACACCATGAGCGTTTGAGGTTGCAGAGAGCGGAAGCCAATTATCAGAAGAAGATACGAGAATGGGAAAAGCAGCTTAGAGACAAAGATGTTCAGTTGAAGAAGGAAGTAGACCTAAGACATGCATCAGAGAGCCAGCTAAGAGAAGAAGTGAGAGGACTCAGGGAGCGACTGAAGGAGAGGCTCACTCCTTTACCCGAGTGTTCAGAGTGTGACCTGTTGATTGATCAGTGCCAGTACCTGAAGACTCTCATTCCTGGAAGACGTTTTTCCTTAGGTTGTATCTGTTTTTTATGTTGAGGATCACCTCCGGGATTGTTGGATGGGATTCATTGGTGTACTCTGATGATTTGGGTCTTTGCCTGAACTCTGTTGTATGATCCTTGTTGCTCATGTTTATAGATGAGATTGTTGATGTTTTACCTTGTGCTCATTATCCTGTGTAGGTTGCCTTTTGTTGTTTATATTGCAGGTTGCCATCTCTTGAAAAATGGATGAGGCTCTTGAATGCCTGAGAAATGAACATATCATATGCATCATACGCATCATAAGCACCATACACATATCATTTTGCATTACAGGCGTTCTTGAACAAGACTTCTCACTCTGGTTCTTGACTTAGGCAGGATTGCTGATCGTGGTCCGCATCGCTACGCTACCAGACTAAATCAACAGAGAGGTATGGACCAAGTTCAAGCTGAGTTGGCAGAGATGAGGGCTAACATGGCCCAATTCATAACCATGATGCAAGGGGTCGTTCAAGGGCAAGAGGAGCTGCGTGCCTTAGCCCAGAGACAGGAAGCTGTAATTCCACCGGTCCACCGTGCCTCACCAGAGGGGGTCCCTGTTAATGACAACGTTGCTGCTGCTACTATTCCCGTCAACAACTATGTTGCGGGTGATGAGTTGAGGGGTATCAGAATTAACGGACAACCTATTGCTGTTGAAACTGTTAATGTTAGAGCAACCCGTGCTCCGGTTCGCCATCCTGCTCCGTTGGTAGACAGACAGGAGGACATGTTTACTCTCCTCAGTGAGGATGATGAGGTTGTAAGGATTGAAGAGAGGGATAGGAAGGTTGATGCCCTAGCTGAGAAGATCAGAGCTATGGAATGTCAGAACTCTTTGGGGTTTGATGTTATGAATATGGGTTTGGTTTATGGGCTGAGGATCCCTTACAAATTCAAGGCGCCGTCATTTGACAAATACAACGGCACTTCTTGCCCTCGCACCCACGTTCAAGCTTATTTCAGAAAGATCTCCGCATACACAGATGATGAGAAGATGTGGATGTACTTTTTCCAGGACAACTTTTCTGGAGCTTCCTTGGGCTGGTACATGGAGCTGAAGAGAGAATCCATTAGAAGCTGGAAAGATCTGGGGGAAGCCTTCTTAAGGCAGTATAAGCACAACATGGATATGACTCCAAGCAGAACCCAACTGCAGAGTCTGTTCCAGAAGTCTAGTGAAAGTTTCAAAGAGTACGCCCAGAGGTGGCGTGAGTTAGCTGCAAGAGTGCAACCTCCTATGTTGGAGAGAGAGCTGACTGACATGTTCATCGGAACACTACAGGGTGTGTTCATGGACCGTATGGGAAGTTTCCCGTTCGGTAGCTTTTCTGATGTGGTTATCTGTGGAGAGAGGACTGAAAGTCTTATCAAAGCAGGGAAGATTCAGGATTCGGGTTCCTCGTCTTCGAGTTCGAAAAAGCCATTTTCTGGGGCACCCAGAAGAAGAGAGGGAGAAACTAATGCTGTGCACCATTGAAGGAATATGAACAAAGGACAGTACCGTCAGGTTGCCGCTGTGACCATCCCAGCACCTCAACCACGACAACAACAACAACAAAGAGCACCACAACAACAACAACAACATCCATTTCAACCAAGGCAGAGAATGCCCGAGCGTAGTTTCGATCCGTTACCCATGACGTATGCTGAACTGCTTCCTGAACTGCTCAGGTTGAAATTTGTTGAGCTTCGCACCATGGCTCAGTTGACAAGAATTCCTGCTGGGTACGATGCCAATGTCCGTTGTGACTTTCATACCGGTGCACCTGGGCACCATATTGAGAATTGTAGGGCTTTTCATCATAAGGTCCAGGATTTGATTGATGCCAAGACAATCAACTTCGCTCCTGTTCCGAATGTTGTGAACAATCCTGTGCCTCAACATGGTGGGCCCAGGGTGAATAATGTGGAAGATGGGGAAGCTGTAGATCTGGTGGTTGATGTTGATGAGGTTCAGACTTCGCTGTGTGTTATGAAAGAGCGTCTGCTGAAAGGGGGAGTGTTCCCGGGCTGTGATGCAAGTTGTTCAGATTGTGATGACCAAGAGAATGGTTGTGAAAAGCTGAGAAGAGGTATCCAGGGTCTGATTGATGAAGGTTGCCTGCAGTTTAGTCGGGCTGTGAGAGATCGTGGGGTGGTGTCAACTGTCACCATTTACTTCAAACCGTCTGAGGGTCCTGGACGCGCTCCGAGAACGGTTAATGCACCCGTAACTGTTGGTACCCCCGTCACCATATCTGCACCAGTAACGGTTGGTACTCTTGTCACTATTGTTGCTTCTGATAGAAGACCGGTTAAGAACAGTAAGGCCGTTCCTTGGAAATATGACAATGCTTTCCGCAACAACAGAAGGTCAGAAAGTCAGATTAGACCAGTGAATTAGGCTCCGGTGACAATTGGTATGCCAGTTAAAACTCCAGTGACTGTTGGTCCGGCTGTGGACAATGTGGGAGGACCTGGAGGATTTACAAGGAGTGGGCGTCTGTTTGCACCACAGACTTTGAGAGATAGCAACGTTGAGGCTCTGCCAAAGCAAAGGGAAGGCAAGTTGTGGTTGAAGAAGAACCTGTACAGAAGGAGGTGCCGGAGGGTTCCTTTGAGAAAGATGTGGAGGAGTTCATGAAGATCATCAAGAAAAGTGATTATAAGATTGTGGATCAACTGAATCAAACTCCCTCTAAGATTTCTATCCTCTCTTTGTTATTGTGCTCTGAGGCACACCGTAATGCCTTGCTGAAGATGTTGAATCTGGCGTACGTGCCTCAGGAGATTTCTGTCAACCAGTTGGAGGGTGTTATTGCTAATGTGAGCACGAGGCATGGTCTGGGGTTCACAGATCTGGATCTGACGCCTGAGGGTCGTAACCATAACAAAGCCCTGCATATCACCATGGAGTGCAAAGGCGCAGTATTGTCGCATGTGTTAGTGGATACTGGCTCGTCTTTGAACGTGTTGCCCCAGAAGATTCTGAGCAAGATTGATGTTGAAGGGGTTGTCCTCACTCCGAGTGATCTCATCGTCCGTGCTTTCGATGGGTCCAAGCGATCAGTATTCGGTGCAGTCACGTTGCCCGTGAAGATAGGCCCGGAGGTATTTGATATCGTCTTCTATGTGATGGATATTCAACCAGCATATAGTTGTTTATTGGGGCATCCCTGGATACATGGGGCTGGAGCCGTGTCGTCAACTCTCCATCAGAAGCTGAAGTATGTTTGGAATGGTCAGGTTGTGACTGTGTGCGGCGAGGAGGACATTCTTGTGAGTCACCTATCTTCCTTCAAGTATGTGGAGATGGATGGCGAGATTCATGAAACATTGTGCCAGGATTTTGAGACCATTGACATTGAGAGGGTGGCTTTTGCCGAACAGAAGAAGGCAGGTGCTTCAATCGCATCCTACAAGCAAGCTGTGGAGGTTGTTAATTCTGGCAATGCAGAAGGCTGGGGCAAGATGGTTGACCTTCCCGTCAAAGAAGACAAATTCGGCATCGGTTATCAGCCTCTTCGGGCACAGCAGGGTGTTCAGAAAGGGCCGAGTACCTTCACCAGTGCTGGGTTGATGAATCATGGAGACGTCTTTGCAGCCGGTAGTGAAGACGGGGACAGTGATTGTGATCTGGACAACTGGGTGCGCCCGCGTGCTCCAGGGGAGATGGTGAATAATTGGACAGCCGAAGAAATAGTCCAAGTTACTCTTCAGACAGAGTAATTTTCTTTTGTTTTTCATTCTGCACAAAACCCTACGTTCTGCCCGGGGCGTAGTGGTTCATTGTAGGGCCACATCATGTTTTCAATGATTATCATTAATAAAGGACGTTTTGCAAACAAATTTGTGCTCACTGTCTTTCTGTTTTTATTTTCATTTTCAAAACAATAAAAATGGCAATGTTTTTTGTTTTTGTGACTTTCTTGAACTCTTTTCTAAAATAAAGCATTAAACATGCAGAATCGATCTTGCGGAATCCACTAAAAATAGTTCTGTTATGGCTCAGTATGATTTCGATAATCCCATCTACCAAGCTGAAGAGGAGAGTGAAGAAGATTGTGAACTCTCCAAAGAACTGGTCAGATTATTGAAACAGGAGGAAAGGGTCATCCAACCTCATCAGGAAGAGTTGGAGATTATTAACCTCGGTACTGAGGACGCCAAGAGAGAGATCAAAATCGGGGCTGCTTTGAAGGAAGATGTCACGAGAGGGCTGATCGAGATGCTGCGAGAATATGTGGAGATATTCGCCTGGTCGTATCAAGATATGCCTGGGTTGGATACAAATATTATGGTGCACAGGCTACCTCTCAGAGAAGATTGCCCTTCGGTAAAGTAGAAGCTTCGCAGAACTAGTCCTGATATGGCTGTCAAAATCAAAGAGGAGGTTCAGAAGCAGTTGGATGCGGGTTTCCTGGCAGTTACCAACTATCCCCCGTGGGTGGCCAACATCGTACCCGTGCCGAAGAAGGATGGTAAAGTCAGGATGTGTGTCGATTACCGGGATTTAAACAGAGCCAATCCGAAAGATGACTTCCCATTACCTCACATTGATGTATTTGTTGATAACACGACTCAATCCTCGGTTTTTTCTTTCATGGATGGATTCTATGGCTATAATCAGATCAAGATGGCGCCAGAAGACATGGAAAAGACGACATTCATTACACCTTGGGGCATGTTCTGCTATAAGGTGATGCCATTTGGGCTGAAGAATGCCGGTGCTACCTATCAGAGGGTTATGACGACTCTCTTTCATGACATGATGCACAAAGAGATTGAAGTGTACGTGGATGATATGATTGCGAAGTCGCAGACAGAAGAGGAGCACTTGGTAAACCTACAGAAGTTGTTTGAAAGACTGAGAAAATTCAAACTGAGGCTGAATCCAAACAAGTGTACGTTTGGGGTGAGATCCGGTAAGCTGTTAGGCTTCATTGTCAGTGAGAAAGGGATTGAGGTTGATCCATTGAAAGTAAAAGCTATTCAAGAGATGCCTGAACCGAGAACAGAAAAGCAGGTTCATGGGTTTTTAGGGAGGTTGAACTACATTGCACGGTTCGTATCTCACCTAACTGCCACGTGTGAACCGATATTCAAATTGCTAAGAAAAGATCAAGCAATCAGGTGGAATGATGACTGTCAAAAAGCTTTTGATAAGATAAAAGAATATTTGCAGAAACCTCCAATCCTTATACCTCCAGTTCCTGGGAGGCCTCTGATAATGTACCTTTCAGTGACTGAGAACTCGATGGGGTGTGTGTTGGGACAGCATGACGAGTCTGGTCGAAAAGAGCATGCTATATACTACCTTAGAAAAAAGTTTACCGACTGTGAAATAAGATATTCGCAGCTCGAGAAAACTTGTTGTGCTTTGGCCTGGGCTGCTCGCCGACTGAGACAGTATATGTTGAACCATACTACCTTGTTGATTTCTAAGATGGATCCCGTGAAGTACATCTTTGAAAAGCCGGCTCTTACCGGGCGTGTTGCTCGTTGGCAGATGATTTTGACTGAGTATGATATCCAGTATACGTCGCAGAAGGCCATCAAAGGTAGTATTCTGTCTGATTACCTTGCCGAGCAACCGATTGATGATTATCAGCCGATGATGTTTGAATTCCCTGATGAAGACATCATGTATCTAAAGATGAAAGACTATGAGGAGCCTCTTGTCGAGGAAGGACCGGATCCTGATGACAAGTGGACACTGATGTTTGATGGGGCAGTTAATGTGAATGGAAATGGTGTTGGGGCAATGCTTATCAATCCTAAAGGTGCTCACTTACCTTTTTCTGCCAGATTGACTTTTGACGTAACCAACAACGAGGCTGAGTATGAGGCTTGTATCATGGGTATTGAAGAAGCCATCGATCTAAGAATCAAAACTTTGGACATTTATGGAGATTCCGCTCTAGTGATTAACCAGGTCAATGGAGATTGGAATACTCATCAGCCGCATTTGATTCCTTATCGAGATTACACCAGAAGGATCCTGACTTTCTTCAAGACAGTGAAGTTGTATCATGTACCCCGAGACGAAAATCAGATGGCTGATGCCTTGGCTACTTTGTCTTCTATGATCAAAGTTCATTGGTGGAATCATGTGCCACATGTTGCGGTGAATCGACTCGAGAGGCCTGCGTATGTGTTTGCAGCCGAGTCTGGTGTTGATGAGAAGCCGTGGTACCATGATATTAAGAATTTCCTCAAGAGTCAGGAGTATCCTGAAGGAGCGTCAAAAAATGACAAGAAGACACTGAGAAGGCTAGTTGGAAGCTTTTATCTGAATCAGGATGATGTGTTGTACAAGAGGAACTTTGACATGGTTTTGCTCAGATGCGTGGATAGACACGAAGCAGACATGTTGATGCAGGAAGTACACGAGGGATCTTTCGGTACCCATGCTGGTGGTCATGCAATGGCCAAGAAGTTGTTGAGAGCCGGTTATTACTGGATGACTATGGAGTCCGATTATTTCAAATACGCTCGGAAATGCCACAAATGCCAAATCTATGCTGATAAAGTGCATGTGCCACCAAGCCCTCTGAATGTTATGAATTCGCCTTGGCCATTCGCGATGTGGGGTATTGATACGATTGGGAAGATTGAACCTACTACTTCTAATGGACATCGCTTCATCCTGGTCGCGATTGATTACTTCACCAAGTGGGTGGAAGCAGCTTCCTATGCCAATGTTACCAAACAAGTGGTTGCCCGATTCATCAAGAAGGAGATTATCTGTCGTTATGGGGTTCCTGAGAGAATCATTACTGATAATGGTTCGAATCTCAATAACAAGATGATGAAAGAGCTCTGCAAAGATTTCAAGATCGAACACCACAATTCTTCTCCTTACAGACCAAAGATGAATGGTGTTGTAGAGGCGGGTAACAAGAACATTAAGAAGATTGTGCAGAAGATGGTCGTGACGTACAAGGATTTGCATGAGATGCTGCCTTTCGCTTTGCATGGGTACCGTACCTCAGTACGTACGTCGACCGGGGCAACCCCTTACTCCCTTGTGTATGGTATGGAAGCAGTCCTACCTGTTGAAGTGGAGATTCCTTCTCTGAGAGTCCTGTTGGATGTCAAGCTGGACGAAGCTGAGTGGATTCGAACAAGGTTTAACGAGTTGAGCCTTATCGAAGAGAGGCGGTTAGCAGCTGTGTGCCATGGGCAATTGTATCAGAGAAGGATGAAGAAAGCCTTTGATCAGAAAGTGCGTCCTCGAAGCTATCAGACAGGTGATTTGGTTTTGAAGAGGATCCTTCCTCCCGGTACAGATAACAGGGGCAAGTGGACTCCGAATTACGAAGGTCCATATGTTGTTAAAAAGGTTTTCTCTGGTGGAGCCTTGATGCTTACAACTATGGATGGTGAAGATTTTTCCGTCCCCTGTGAACTCAGATGTAGTCAAAAAATACTTCGCATAATTTGACCCGCTGGACGAAAAGAATAAAAGAGTCCAGGCAAAAAAGGGCATCCGGCAAGCCAAAAAAAAAAAGAAAAAGGTTCGGGCAAAAGTTAGGGATAAAGAATAAAAAGAATATGTACACCCAGTAAGTCGAAAACCCGCAAGGGCGGCTTAGGCAAAAATGGGTATCCTGGTGGATTGAAAACCCGAAAGGGCGATCCAGGCAAAAGAGGGATTAAAGCGAAGACTACAGTCTGAGCTGTCTGTACTTCATCGCGCTTCAGTGTCTGCCATCTTGAAGGATATGACCGGTCCAATCATTCTTCTCAGAAAGCCAGGAATTTGGGGAAAATTGAGGATCTGTGAGTCATAACAGAATTGGGAAATAGTGGATGCCGTATTCACATTGCCATTAGGATAGATTTTTCCTTTTTTGCGCAATTACCTCTTCCTAGGAATTGCTTCCTGTTGTATTCTCCTTTTCAGACCCATTTTCAATCAATAAAAGTCGTTATTCAGATAAATTGCTCTCTTGTTTTTTATTTTGCTGTTTTGTTTGCAAAAACGTCCGAATTTTTGATAAACATTACATATAAAAAACATGAAGGCTAGACAATAACGTGCAGAAAGATAAAACGGTTGAAAATCATTTTGAATGTTGGGTACACTTGGGTGTATATTGTCCATGCAATCCCATGGGGCATGAATGTCTTGCTGTTCTGCAGGTTACTATCTTTGATTGCTGGCTAAAGCAGATGAGCCACCGTTTGTTCAAAGGTGTTTCAACACTGTCCAGTAGGGTGAGAAGTTGGGTTGTCCAAGACAAGTTCAGAACTGGTCTCCCCAGCGAGTCCGATATCAGTGTTGCCTCGGCAGTCAGGCCTGAAGTTGATTGCAATCCCCAGCGGGTTGAGGATATTTGTATTCCTCAACAGGTTCAAAGGCTACCTTATCCCTGCTAGTCTGAAGACTGTTAGTCCCCACTGAGTCTGAAGGTTGCTATTTCTCCAGCGGAGGTGTCTGTGGGTAGTTTGTTCCTCAGCAGTCGGGTATGAAGTACTGTAATCCTCAGCAGGGTCGTGGATGCCTTTCCCCAGCAGGGTTGTGATCGTATTCCCCAGCAAGTCTGAAGTGGGCAGTCTTACCAGCGGAGGTGTGGGTTGATGGTTTTCCCCAGCGGAATCCCCAAGCGGACCAGGTTCGGTGAAAATTTTCCCCAGTAGAGTTTATCCTGCTTGTGAGTGGGCAGTTATCCCTAGTGGAAGTGAGCGTGGGTTATTTCCCCTAGCGGAGTCTCCAAGTGAATTGGATTCAGTGAAAGTTGTCCCCGGTGGGGTTTACCCTTTCTCCAGCAGCAATGTTATTCCCCAACATGTTTGAGAGGTTGGCGTGTTCCCTAGGCAGAGTCTCCCCAGTTGACTTGGTTCCTCTGCCGTCCCCAGAGTATCAGATCAGCAAAGCACCCCCCAGCAGTGCATCTCCCCACAGAGTTGGAGGATCAAATCAGATTTGTGTGCTCAGCAGTGCAACCAGTTCTCCCCAGCAGGAGTTTTCTTCATTTGCATCTTGCATGTAGTAATCATTGCATCCTCAAATCGCGTAGCATTTCCATTCAGTATGGAGCATTAGGCCATAGAAAAATTCAAGCATATGCATTCATGTGCTAAACCTGATTGGACCATATCCCCAGCAGAGGCGGATCATTGTTCAACAATCCGCATGGCATATTTGCAGCGGTGGTTTCTGACATCCTTCAGGATTGGTAATCCCCAGAGAGGTTTATTTCCTCACCCGCTGGTGAAAGGTAACTCCCCAGGGTAGTCCCCGGAAAGTGTTTGGTCTTGTCCTGACATATGTAGATGTCATCCTTATGATACCCGTGAGTGTCGTGTTGATCCCCGTGTGGGTCCTGTCGTTTGGCGTCTGTAGACATCATCTTTCGATGCCCGTAACATCGAGCTCTTCCTATTCAGCGTCTTTCGATGTCTAGTCGTGGTTTCTCTTTCTCCCATTCATCCGTTGATGTCTTGGTCGAGTTTTTTTCCCACTCGTCCGTTGACGTCTGGTTGTATATCTTTTCCTATTCGTCTGTTAACGTCTAGTCGTGGTTTCTCTTCCTATTCATCGTCTTTCGATGTCTAGTCGTGGTTTCTCTTTCTCCCATTCATCCGTTGATGTCTTGGTCGAGTTTTTTTTCCCACTCGTCCGTTGACGTCTGGTTGTATATCTTTTCCTATTCGTTCGTTGACGTCTAGTCGTGGTTTCTCTTCCTATTCATCGTCTTTCGATGTCTAGTCGTGGTTTCTCTTTCTCCCATTCATCCGTTGATGTCTTGGTCGAGTTTTTTTTCCCACTCGTCCGTTGACGTCTGGTTCTATATCTTTTCCTATTCGTCCGTTGACGTCTAGTCGTGGTTTCTCTTCCTATTCATCGTCTTTCGATGTCTAGTCATGGTTTCTCTTTCTCCCATTCATCCGTTGATGTCTTGGTCGAGTTTTTTTTCCCACTCGTCCGTTGACGTCTGGTTGTATATCTTTTCCTATTCGCCCGTTGACGTCTAGTCGTGGTTTCTCTTCCTATTCATCGTCTTTCGATGTCTAGTCGTGGTTTTTCTTTCTCCCATTCATCCGTTGATGTCTTGGTCGAGTTTTTTTTTCCCAATCGTCCGTTGACGTCTGGTTGTATATCTTTTCCTATTCGTTCGTTGACGTCTAGTCGTGGTTTCTCTTCCTATTCATCCTCTTTCGATGTCTAGTCGTGGTTTCTCTTTCTCCCATTCATCTGTTAATGTCTGGGTCGAGTTTTTTTTCCCACTCGTCCGTTGACGTCTGGTTGTATATCTTTTCCTATTCGTCCGTTGACGTCTAGTCGTGGTTTCTTATTCCTATTCGCCCGTTGGCGTCTAGTCGTGGTTTCTTTCTCCCATTCATCCGTTGATGTCTGGTCGAGCTCTTCCCATTCATCGTCTTTCGATGTCTGGTCGTGGTTTCTTTCTCCCATTCATCCGTTCATGTCTGGTTGAGCCTTTCCTATTCGTCCGTTGAAGTCTAGTCGTGGTTTGTTATTCCTATTCGCCCGTTGACGTCTAGTCGTGTTTTCTTATTCCTATTCGTCCGTTGACGTCTAGTCGTGGTTTTTCTTCCCATTCATCGTCTTTCGATGTCTGGTCGTGGTTTCTTTCTCCCATTCATCCGTTGATGTCTGGTTGAGCCTTTCCTATTCGTCCGTTGATGTCTAGTCGTGGTTTCTTAATCCTATTCGTCCATTGACGTCTAGTCGTGGTTTCTTATTCCTATTCGCCCGTTGGCGTCTAGTCGTGGTTTCTTTCTCCCATTCATCCGTTGATGTCTGGTCGAGTCATTCCTATTCGTCCGTTGGCGTCTGGTCGTGGTTTCTCTATTCCCATTTGTCCGTTGACGTCTAGTCATGGTTACTTATTCCTATTCGCCCGTTGGCGTCTAGTCGTGGTTTCTTTCTCCCATTCATCCATTGATGTCTGGTCGAGTCTTTCATATTCGTCCGTTGGCGTCTGGTCGTGGTTTCTCTATTCCCATTCATCTGGTGATGTATGGTAGTGGTTTCTGTCTCTGATAAATATCAAAATCCCTAGTAGAGTCATCGGTAGACGTCTTGTCTGGTCCAGTGACAAATATCAAATCCCCAGTGGAAGCTTCCATTGGTGAACATTCTTTTCTTTGATCATCCCCCGTAAAGTGCAAATTTCTACGGTTCTTTGGTATTCAATCCCTGTTTACCTTGACGGTCTGACAGCCGTTGCCCTCATCCGTTCAGGTTCCCAATTGATTGAATAGGAGCAGCTGTAGCACCTCAAATTTGCACCCCCTATTTGTACATTCATTTCATTTTTTAGGTCATTTGACATCACATTAATATTGCATAGTACCTTGCATCTTATCAGTCAAGACTGGTATCAGGAGAATTCATCTGTGCAAGAGACCAGGCATTTCCATGAGATAAAGGCCCTATGGTTGTTCTAGAGAGTTTACATGAATCAAGGTCCATTTTGAAGCAACTAAACCAAGTGTTAGAGGCTCAAAGGTTCACAGTGCAGTTTCAGGTCATCTGGGGCCCATAAAAGTCAACTGCAAGTCAACTGAGGGCTAGGAGGTGAAGAAATGGTTTGAGACATCTCATTCATGTTCAAAAGAGGTTCATTTGTCGTTACAAATACCTATCTTGAGGAATTTGAGGTCAGATCAAAAGTTTCCAAAAATGGAAAATGACCTGTAATTGAAAGTTTCCAAAAATGGAAAGGTTTTAGTTCAAATTCAACTTGATTGTACATCATTAAAGAAGCTTCAAATGAAATTTTGTCCAACATGAAAGTTGAAGATCTTTCTCTCCCATTTCCAAAAAGTTCAAGATCATGAGCATCTGATGGATGGTTGAGAAGATATGATGAAATCATTTCCAAGTGTGCATGGAACTTCCAAAGGGCATAACTTTTGACTCATAACTCCAATTTGAGTGGCTCTTTTTTCATTTTTCTTCTCATGACATGAACTTTCCAAATCATTCATCACATTGCATGAAAATTCATCATATGATCATATGCATATTCATGTCCATTTGGAGGGAAAATCATGAATTCAAAATTGGTGCATCATATGAGCTTTTTAACCATTCCAACATGTTCATAATATGGTTTTAAGTGAAAATGAATGGCCATTGTTACTGTTCACCTGCATGTTGCATGCATGGGGGTGAAATTTCCAATTTGCACTACACCTCATTTTTTAATTAAAATTTCATTAGCCAAGTTAAGTGTGATTAGGAAATGGATTAAGCCAGCATATAAATAGCTAATCATTACAGAATTTTCATTTTTTTCACCATTTCTAGATCTAGAACTTTTTTCCCTCCAAAATTTTCTCCCAATCCAAATTCAAAATTCTTCCACATAACATTGAGTTTTTCTTCCATATTCTGGTTCTATGATCTTGATTTAGTGCAGATCCAGCTTTGTTTTGAAGGATTCGTGTGGAAATCAAGCATGGCAAGTTCATGAAGATGAAGATGGAGTTTCAAATTTGAGCAAGATCTAAACATCTCCAGGCCTCAATTTCAACTTTAGGGTTCATAACAAGTGTTCAGGAGTGGACCTACACAAGTGCCAAGCCTTGAATCTGCTACTGCCATTGTTGGAGCTTCAAGAGGTCAAAATTTCGCATCTCTTAATTCCTGTTTTTATGCTCATAATCTTGTAGTTCGTTGCTTGCTGATTCCGCTGATATAAAGAACATGAAATTTGGTGCAATATTCATGGAGTTATGGCAAATTAAAGTTTGTAGATCCAATACTTCTTCTCTTCGATTCTTGAAATATATGATGAATTAGAGTAAAATAATGGTAGATTTGGATTCCTCATGTTGCAAGCTTTCCATTGGTGTATGAATTTTAAAATTCTGGAAAAAAAATTCGTTGTGAACAGTAACAACCCCCGTCTTCATGAAGAAGACGGTGGTTTCCGCCACTAGCGTCCACCTAGCGTCAGCATAACGTCCGTTCCTGCGTTTTGGCTAGGGCGCTAATGAAACGAAGTCGTTTCATCAGCGAGCCTTCCCTCGCTTCGATTCCGGCTGGGCGCGTTTCCACAATTTCTTCATTTCATTTTATTTTCATGTTTTTTTCAATTTTTATTCCATTTTTTCCATGATCTTCAAAAAATCATAACTAATTGTAGAATGATCCAAATAATTCCAGGTTTTTCCCTACATGATCCTTGAAATGTCTAGAATTTTATGGTTTTGATTTTGTGATTTTATCGTTTCTGGAAATTAAAATGTGCTAGACTAATTGAACATGTATGCTTTGTGACATTGCCTCATTCATCCTATCATAAAATGCTCATACATGATCCAAATGCCATGAAATTTTGCATGATGATGTTTATCATGATGATGGATATGTGTGATTTTATTTGGAATTTTTTGATATTGTCTTCACTGTTTGGGACACATGTACTTTAGGTGTGACAATTTGTGTCACACAGTGCCTATGCATTTTTATTTCCATATCAATTGAACTTTGATGATGCTGATTTTTGGTATGATGATTATGTTTGATCTGTTGTATGCTCATGAATATTTCCAGAATTATTTGAGTCATTTCTGTTTTGATATGGAATTTTGATTCATGATGATCATTTGTGTGCTTTGAAATTGTCTTTGTCTTCCTTTGCTCATATCATGACCTTGCTTAATGATTTTGATTTGGCACTTTTTATGACATGTTCATGACTGATTAAAGTTGCTTCATGATGAATATCCATTGCTGTTTTAACTTTTTACTCCATCTTTGACCTTAGGCTTTGTCCTAGGGGTTTGAACTCACATTTGAGTTGTGTATTTCAGGATCAAGCATCTAATCTCCATGGTTGATGTTGCCTCCTCACTTGAGCTTTGATATTTGCTTTGATTGCTAACATTTGATTGTGTGGTAGGTCCTTGGGTGGACTCACTTGAGTTGCATTTGATTTGCATTGTGTATATTGGTTGTCTGACTGTTGTTTGTCTGTTGATAGTTTTTCTGAATACCATACTGATTGATTGGTTGTTTACACAGGTACTTTAGCCATTTTAATTCAATATTTGAGTTGCTTTGCTTTGCTTGTGGTTGGCATACCACTTAGGTAACTTCCTTAACTACATGTAGTCTGGAAGACCTGTCGTGTTACTTTGGCAGACACCTGTCTGAAGCCCTCCTTAAGAGGCAATGTTTGTGGTTGTTTATTTTTGTGCCTTGTACATTCAAAGACCTCCTAAGTGAAGAGGCATTGGTAGATAGAAGGGACGTGCAATCCATCCCCTGCTATTCAGTTGAGTCATTCATCCTGCTCACACCATGTGTTGATGCACTTTGAATAAAAAACCCAAAATCTTGTTGTGTCAGTCATGTGGGGTAGAGTTCCTCATTCTGGACTCCCACACTTTCATTTTTTCAAGCTCTCCCAGGCCAGGGATAAGAGCTATGAGGTCTTACCCTCATTTCCCATTTCATCTGCTTCACCCTAACTCTCGATGTTAGGGTTAAGAGCTAAAAACACCCCTTCCAGTTAGCTTGTTTGTCGAGGTTGATTTGACCCCTTGACTAAAGCCCAGCCTTGTATGAGCCACTTGTTTGCATATAGTGTGTGTGCCTGCTCTCTTGTGTTTGTGTTTCTTTACTTCTTTAGGCTAGCTTGCTTCCTGTGCGAGTTAGGACTAGAGACCTCAACATAGGGATCGTATGCATGACAACTTCTAGGCTCGAGTCGTAGTCCCCCTTCTAGTTGTTATCTCCCTAGTCTCTGGTTAGGATAGAAGTTTTTTTCCCTGTTAAGGGGAACTACGTCGCCCTGATCCTCATACCAGATGAGGTACGTAGGCAGAAGATGAGCTGATCTCTCTGGGCGCCCTTTTTTTTATTTTTCAGCCCCTTGTGTGCGTGTGGAGTCTGACGTAAGTCCAGCGATTGGCAGTCGGTTTCCTGTGTGTGCTTGTTTGGTCGGAGTCTGACGTAAGTCCAGCGATTGGCAGTCGGTTTCCTGTGTGCGTTTGTTTGTTTGGAGTCTGACGTAAGTCCAGCGATTGGCAGTTAGTTTCCCGTGTGTGTTGGTTTGCTTGGAGTCTGATGTAAGTCCAGCGATTGGCATTCGGTTTCCCGTTTTTTTGTTGTTTGTGCGAAGTCTGACGTAAGTCCAGCGATTGGCAGTTGGTTTCCTATGTGTGCTTGTTTGGTCGGAGTCTGACGTAAGTCCAGCGATTGGCAGTCGGTTTCCTATTTGTGTTTGTTTGGCATGTGTTAGCCGAGCTACGGGTGCTCTGATTCTTTCTCTGGTTAGAGAAGATACCTATGCATAGGATGCGATATCCTAGCGAGCACGTTTCCCGTTTCCCCGAACTACGTCGACTCTGATGTTTGTGTCTGACAAACTACGTAGGCCCAGGATGCGATATCCTGCCGAGTCCGTTTCCTCCGTCTCTCATCTGTGTTTCCTTTCAGTGTGTGTAGTGTTTTGAGTAGTTATTTAGCAACCTTTCTTCTATTCTTCTGAGCGTGGATCCCGTCGAGTACGACGGATGCGTAGGGGTGCTAATACCTTCCCTTCGCATAACCGACTCCCGATCCTACCAATCTCTGGTCGCGAGACCATTCCTTTCCAGGTTTACTACGAGCGTTTCCTTTCCCTCCTTTGGGATAAATAACGCACTGTGGCGACTCTGTGTCTTTTTCCCGCCGGTTTTTTCGCGTAATGCGACACATATCCCGCTAGATTGAGTACATCACCCTGAGGAAATCTAGGCAAAAATTAGGGATTTGGCGAGTAACTGCATCCTGACAAGACTTTGTTCTATAGCTGTCTTCTGTCAAAGATTCTCGCTCAATCATCGTCAACTGAAGCTTCAAATACATTGGATTCAGAGTTGGTGGAGAAACAGTCATTATGTTCAATGTAGCCCTTTTCCATGTATATCACCAATTTCAAAATTGTAAAGATCCATGGAGTCTCGCAATTTGCGGACTACCATTCTATTAAATAACTTTGAGCTTTTATCCAATTCTTGGCATTCTTACTTGTTTCTATTTACCAAACGTTTTCGGGTTTTTAATTGATGAGTATCGTTTGTTTTAGACAAATAAAGTTTTATAAATTGTTTTAAATAAAATGAACATTCACAAAGACTAAAAGGATAAATGGAATGTCTTCTGTGCTCTCCCAAGGATAGTACGACTTCCAAAAAGGAAGGACAATTGTTCATAGTATGGCATGTTTATATCCTCTTCATCAACTTTCCGTTGTTTCCTCAGCAAGAAGTTGTCTAGAGCAATTGGTGGAGGGTCTGTTTCTCTTTCCATCCCCAGCATGTCATGCGTTGACAAAGGATTCATTTTCGATTCCCTCAGCAGAGGCAGTTTCCTTTGAGGGTTGCCTACATTCTATCCCCTGTAGGGTTGCCTGACCCGAGTTTGATAATTTGTTTCCCCTTCGTGTTTGAAGATTTCTTATAAGTATTGAGAGATGATGAGGAAGATGTGTTGTTTCCTTCCCCGGCGGAGAAAATTTTTCTTTCTCCCCTTAGCAGAGATGTCTCTCCATCGGTTAGAAGGGAGTGTTTTGATTGATGGGTATCTGTTTGGCGGTTGTTCCACATGGAGTTTCACCTCATTCCTTGATAAGTTCCCCAATAGAGTTTCTTCTACGACGGATCTTATCGTTATTCAACAACCTGTCCCGGAGAATTGATAAGAAGTCTCTGGCAGTCGGAAGTTGTGACTTTGCCTATCCCCAACAGTGATCTATGTCTTCTGGTATTAGATCATCCCCACCAGAACTAATTTCTCTTGTGGGCCTTGCCATTCTTTTTGAAGATGTTGTGTCGGATGTCAGTTTGTGGCTCTTGAGCCTGTTTGTGTTAGATATGTCTGTCTGTCAGCATTAATCATACACAAACCATGCATATACATGCATAATCATAGCATTCAGATATTCATAATTGCATTCTTTACCATATATCTATGCTTGTTATATCCTGCTATTGGTGAAATGTTCTTCCACAAGCAGATGTATGTGTCTGATCTCTCCACATAAAGTCAGCCACATAGGCAGAAAGTGTTTATCCTTTCTTCTTTCTTCCCCACTGAGTTATATCCTCGTGGATTATTATTGTTTCAGTTTCCTCCCCAGATGTGTATCGGGATGGAATTACTCCCCTGAGTTATATCCTAATTGGGTTGAGTCTTGTTTGATTGTATCTTTCTAGTTTGTTCCTAGATTGTTTTCCTTTCTTGTTATACCCTGCAACTCCCTGTGGTTCAGTTTTTCAATTTCTCAGTAACCAGTAATTGTTCATCTTCTCCCCCAGTGGATTTCTGTGGTTTTCTACCCACTAACCGGTAGATGTAATCCCCTCTTTGTTGATTATCCTTACCCAGTAACCGGTATTGATATTCCTTCATTTTTGAGTATACCACCCAGTAACAGGTGATATATCTCGAAGATAATTGCTTTTGTCAGGTAATTTATCCCTAGCGAGTCATCTTTCATTTACCCTTATTTGGTAATGATTGTTTCTCCTTCTGATAGGTCGTTATTTTATACCCAGTAACTAGTATCCTAATGTCCTTTCTTTTCGGTTGATTTATCCTTTATTAACCCAGTAACCGGTTGTGGATAATCTTCCATGCGAGCATGTTATCTACGTTATGACGGTAATAGATAATAGGTCTCATGCGCTCTTCGGTTGAAGTCTTTTTCTTCCCCAGTTGAGTAAGATTCGCATTTCCTTGTGGAATTGAATGCCCATCCTGTAAGTCGAGTTTGCTTTTTCAGCCCTCCTTTCGGATGATGAGTGTCTTGGATATGCTCCCAATTCACGCCTGGTTGGTCACCTATTGTATGCCCAGTAACCGGTATCCCTGGTGTTCCTCTCCTCTGCTCCCTATTATGACTTTTTGTCCCTTATGGAGTCAGATTTTCCTGAGTTGAGATGTGCCTTTTAGGTCCCCCTCATACGTTTCGGATGATTGATATCTCTCACCCTTATACCGGTCTTAGATATTCTTTCTCCCTGAGCGTGTTGTTCTCTCACCCAGTAACCGGTGTTTTGATAACATGTCTCTCTTTGAGTTTATTACCCGGTAGTCGGTAATATCTAGTTGTTTCTTCCTCAGTTGAGTCCTTTATGGACATCCCTGTCTGAGTCGGGATTTTTATCCGATGTGTCCTTTGCTGATAGTCTTGTTGTATTGGCATATTCCTTAATACATGCATCTTTGCGTCAGCTCGAGTCTTTCCATCGATTTATTTTCGTGGAATCCCTTCGTGTCTCTCAACAAGTTTTCAATTTGTGACCTGCTCACGCATTTTTACCTCATTCCCCCCAGAGTCTCTATTTCCCTAGTGAGTGTGTTACTCCTATGGATTTTTCAGTTTCTCCCGATTTCTTTTTCTTTGTGGTAATCATTCACTATGAAAATTTTACTTTCTGCATGCATACATTTGCATCATGAGGTCTCTTAGGGACCAAAATTCATCTCTGTTATTATTTAAGCCCATCATACCTCGTCGAGACGAAGATTTTAACCTTCATATCTCCGACTAGAATGACCTTAAATAGGGGCATCTGTAAGACCCTAATTTTGACCCTAAGATCCCTTATGGCATCATATCATTGCACAAGTGCATTGCCTCAAGGATCATAGAATATTTGGTTCCTTAACCCCAGGGTTGAGACTTGTGTGAGTGGTTTGAGACCACCAAGCATGCTTGTATTGTATATTATTGCTTTTCTTATATTTATTACTAACCAAAAGCATAAAAATATGTCACTAACTCTTTTTGTTTTGAAGCTCAAGTGATCATGTGCTCCAATGCTCCTAGGAGGCCCCTAAGCTCAATGCAGTGGCCAGATGAAGATGAGAAAGGGAATGACAATGGTACACAAAGTTCCTAATAATCATATATGTCTCCCAACTGTCTCAATTTTCCAATTTGATCAAGACAACCCAAAGGGCATGAGGATTGTTTCCCAAGGAAACCCTAATTCAATTATGCCTCAACTGTGCCTTGCTCATGAAGAAACCTCAACCTATGGTAAAATTTAATCAAGGTAAGTTCTTTCATTCATCATTTTATGCATATATGAGCCTATTTGAGGATCCTCAATCATTTATTCATCAAGATTGGAAGTTTGGCCTTGAGAAGTTGACCAGACAAGTCATTTGACTAAACTAAAGTCCACTGAGATACAACTTTTGATGTATTTGTCAAATGAAGATGACCCCAAGATAAATATTTTTCTTAAGAACCATATGAACAACTTTCATGTTCATAAAAAATCCATCTTAAACTTGGAAGGTCATCATTCATTTCAAAACATTATAGGTCATTTTGACTAAAACCCTAATTTTGGAATAACTTCCCAAGGACCTAACTTCCTTAATTTTTATGATTTTGATGTGAGACAAAATGAATTGTAAAGCTTAAGATGTCTACATCAAATGTTATGTTGGACAAAATTTCATAATCGTATAAGCAATACATGTGATAATACAAAACATTATAGGTCACTTTGGACCTAAGTCATTGAATTTGAAAAAGTACCCAACTTTAAATGCCCATAACGTTTTCATGAAAAATCCAAATGATGCAAACTTTGAGTCTAAATGGATCATCTTGAAAAGATATACAACTTTGATGTTGGAGGTGTTTCCATTTGAAGCTTGCATCATGGAAACAGAGGGGCTTGAAGAGGCTAGCTTTTGGTGAAAATTTTCAAAGGGGAACTTAGACATGTTTTGTGCCCAAACATTCACAGGCAGTTTTCACTAATTTCCAAATGCCAAATGAATTTTTTCCCAACATGACTTTTGTTCTTTATTTCAAGGGCTTTCCAACCATTACTCACATTACTTTTTTGGACTTTCCATGTGTGAGTTTTGAAGAGCTTTCCATTTATGTTCATTTTTGCATTTCATGTTGACACTTCATGTGAAAGCGAATTCCACTTCATTACACATCCAATTCAATTCCAGTTGATCTCAGCATGGTTTATCACCCATCATTGGGCCTTACATGCGCCTGTACAGACCCATGCAAGGAAGATTCAAATCCCATGCACACGAGGGAACCATGTTTTACAACCCTCTTCAGCTATAAATAAAGCATCAATCTCATTCATTTAACAACCAAGTTGAGACCTGAAGTACTGCAGAATTGAAATCCCAACCCTCACCAAAGGAATTTTCAGATTTCTCTTTCTTTTTCAAGCTTGAAATTCAACATCATTAGTTGATATTCGAAGCTCAATTCCTTAGCCTATCATCTCCATTACATCTCCAGAGAAAGGCAGATCAAGATCTTGGAGAATTCGTGGCATTAGAAGCTTCATTTCAGAGGTAGAACCTCAAACTTTTTTGATCTAGATCTTGCAATTCAATGTGATTTTCTTTGGTTTGTATGGTTATCTGAAGTCCTCACACTTGAGGCAGGCCAGTGGTGATCTTAATTGTTCAAATCGTGCCATTCCAGTAGACATACCATGATCTTCCATCTCACATTTCTCTCTAAATAGGAAGAGTGAGGATGATCCATGGATACAGTGGTGATGTACATCACCTGAGCTTCATTTTGATGTCCTTATTTTTTATTTTCATTACAATTTATTTTCCTGCGCGTGGTGGTCGGGATCTGGTATCTCACCGAAGAAGATGGTGGTTTCCACCACCATCCCCACGTGTATGCTTCCCAGCCTTTGGATCGTGTCTCAACGTTATAATCTCGACCATCCAATGTGTTTACTTATTTTAAGCCTACCTTGCATCCACGCCTCTGAGCCATTTGATCCATGCCACGTCAATTAATGAATTGATCCTGTGGCGCTGGATTTTTCTATTATTCCTATTTTCTTTTAATTTCAGTTAATTTCTTTTATTTTCAAAAATTTATAAATATTTTATTTGAAGTCACAAAAATATGAGACCAATGCCAAAAAATTTCTTGAAAAATCTAGTTTCATATTTGATTTTTAATTATTTTTGTGACTTTATTTAATATTTTTTGTGAATTATTTGGTTTTTAATAGTTTTAATTCATTTTTAATTACTTTCTGATATTTGAAAAATCCAAAAATATTTTCCTAACACCTATGGATCATGATAAGTCAATGAAAAATAGTCTCATAAATTTCTTATTTGATTTGAGATTTATTTGAGATTTTAATTCATATTATGTTATTTTCCCTTGTTTTTAATTGTTTTTAAATAGTTTCTAATTTCTAAAATTGTTGAGAAAATTTGTCAAAGCTTGTTTGACCATGTTAGACCTATGAATATTTAATTAGACTTGTTAAAGTTGATTTGAATTAAATTTGAGGTTTGACCATATTTTGATTATTTTATTTTTGCATTTATTTTAATTCAAAAATAACAAAAAATTATGGTTGACTTGTTGACTTGTAATCTTCATTTCTTTTATGTTTAGCATTGATTGATGATGACTTGGTTCACATTTGATCAATTGAGTTTGAGACTTGAATTCTCTTTCCCTCCCTTTCATCTTCATCCCATTCTTTTCATCATTTGGCCAATGAGTTAGTGTCTTATGGTTAGTCTTGACAAATGAGAGGTTTAACCTTCTTTGATCCAAACCAAACTCAACTTGATCCAAGATCAAGTGAGTTGTTTTGTGTCCAAGATAGGTTGCTTCTTGGTCAAGCAAAAAACATAAAGTCCATACAAGGCCCTTCCCCTTTTGTTTTGGCATGGTAAGTTTGTGGAGCTTGGCTTACTAGTCATGATCTCTAACTTGTGTTTATTTGCCTATAGTTTTATTGACCGACTTCAGATAGGTGTGACTACTACATTAGTCCACTTACGAATGCTTAACATAGCGCTACATTGTCTTATGACAAACTAACATAACCATACTAATTACTAACTTTAATTTGAGTATTTAATTTCTTGCAATTTACTTTAATGCAATTTATTTCTTGCTCATTTATTCATATTGCAATTTACGTTGTCTTGTGATTGTTTTGTCTTTGTTTGTGTGAACCTAATGCAAAAATGAGAAAGGACTTAGAATTAGGACATACATATGCTTAAAGGAGTTCAAGAGCAACTAGGCCTCATGCCTTTAGAATGCTAAATTTGTTGAAGAGCAACTAGGCCTCATGCCTTTAGAATGCTAAATTTGAAAGTTGACTTTAAAGGACATCTCATCTAAAGTTATTCTTTATCCATTCCCCTTATTGTGTTGTGAACTTTTTGATGTTTGCTATTGTGTGATAGGGATTCCATCTTGTGATAGTAAAGAGGACCATTGTCATGAGTAGCCAAGTTAACAGAGACAAGCCAAATGGAGATCCTAGGAGCTTGAATCCAAATTGTTTGATTGCTTGATTGTGTGCTAAGTCCAAAGGAAAGGAGCATCTTGAATCATATCTATGATTTCAAGAAAAAAAACTCCAAGGGTTTATCTTTCCTCTCTTATCTTTGTATACTTTACGACTAGCCCTTCTCTTCTTCTCCTCACTCTAATCAAGCCAAAATCTTTTCTTGTAAACTTTGACTTTGTTTAAAACTAGAAACCTAGGCCTTATGCCTTTGACTTTTCAAACTCTTTTTATTAATACTCATTGTGAATAAATCTTAATCCTAATTTGACTTCATTTTGTAAATAAATCTAATTTGTAAATATAACTCACTTCAAGTTGTTTTTTTGTGGTTTCAATGGCCACCTTTGTTAAAACTTTTCATAAACATTAGTCATAGGTTTGAGTTATCATGGTGGTTGATGTAAATCTCACCTCATCCTTAGTGATTGGGTTATAAGTCTTCCATGCTTATTATACGGTTAACCCCTCACTAGCATGTTGAAGCCTTCTTCACATGGTGGATTGTTGGTTTAGGTTGAGTTTTATCCCTTTGATAACAAAAGACCTTAAGGCTTTTGGTCAAATCAATTCACCAATCTTTGAGATTTTTTATCCCAAACTACGAGGTTTTGATCCTCCTTTGTGATGGTACGTAGGCAATGGGTTCATCCATTCAAACAACAAACTTGTAAATATAATCTATTCTCTTCTCATCCCTCCAATATTTTGCACATATTTTCACAAATGCCAACCTACAACACATATTTGCAAAAAGGGTTCCCTTAGAGTACTAAGGATATTTTGGGTGCGTAAAACCTTCCCATTTCATAACCAACCCCCTTACCCAGATATCTGACATTTTTATTAGTTTTTGATTTGAAAAACTTCTTATCTTGTCTTTTATTCGCTTTTTAGCCTTTCCTTTGGATAAATAAAAGTGCGGTGGCGACTCGAATTGTATGTTGACTTTTGGTTTAATCAATAAACCTAAAGGTAACGAAAACCTAGTGTTCCTTCGTCCATATTCCATGGTCTAAAAATATTTGCAACCAATAGCTTAGTTCCTTGAAATTTTCGTGTGATGAATGTTATGATGCGCATGAATGCATGAATGCATCAATCACAAATAAGGGATCACACACAAGGAAAATAAACAAAGGTCAAGGGATGAATCAAATCATTGTCAAGATCAATCATCCATTTTGGTGGATTATGGTTTACACCTTATCAATATCCAAGTTCCATTGATATTGACAATACTTGATTGGATCAACCAAGAATCAAGGGTTTGTTGCAAGTCACGAGCATGGAGTCTGGGTAAGAACCATCCCAAAGGAGTGAACTAAGGATAAAAACCTGTAGATCATGTTCTAAAAAGTTCCCAGAGTCTTAATTCCATCTATCGGATATTACAGGTAAAGATGACTGACTCATCGACCCATATTATTCTCAAGAGAAACTCGTATGAGTGTAGTATCGCGTAACAACTTTTATCAAGTCTACACTTGAACAGTTTCCGCACTACGTCCTAAATAGGCCAAGAGGGGTAAATGTTCTACGGTCCTCAGCTTCTCGGACCCAAATTAGAGATAGTAATGCCTAACCACAAGTACTTGTGTGACATTTCCAAATCCAAAAGAGTCTCCACTGAGCAGATGGATTTCAAGCCAACTTGTTAAGAACTACTCCACACAATTCGAACATGACTATACCATCCTCCTATCTTAATTGCCTTCAAGTTCGGGTTAGAACTTATCTCACCACTCAGAGATCACCAATCACAAGAAGCAGATTATATCATACAAACAAATATACATACATCAAATACACAATTATATACACACAAAAAAGTAGGCTAAACCCACTGGAGACTACTCCCTAGGAGAGTCGCCACTTAATTTATGTAGCGGTAAATTCATGATCATCAAGCTATGGATAAGCAAGAAATCAAATAACAAGATTCGCCACCGTGATTTTATTGTTTCCAAGGGAAATGGGAAAAGTACTAACAAAACCCAAAAGTAAGAAGTTTTCAAATCAAAACTAATAAAATATTAGAGATTACAGGTAAGGGGGTTGGTTACACAGAGGGAAGGTGTTAGCACCCAAAGTGTCTTAGGTACTCCTAGGGAGCCCTTTCTTGTGTGCATATGTATTTTGTACAAAATGTTGTTTACATACAAATAGAATGAGGGGATGATAAAAGAATTCATTAATTATATTTTTGTGTTTGGCAAGACCTTCGGACTTGTGCCTACGTACCAACGTAAAAATGAGGGATCAAAACCTCTTAGTTCGTGATACAAATTTCAAAGTGAATGCATTGCTTTTAACAAAAATTAAGTTCGAAAGGCACAAAGACACAGATATCCCACGCGTAAAATCAAAAAAATATAAGTAAAATATAACAATGAATGGAAATGCTTGATTATTCGACTGGAAGTAAAATTTCCTTGAAAAGTACTAAAATGCTTGCACAGTGGTTTATTGTCGGATCAGTAACGAAAACTTAATGAAAATGGTGACGGATCACCTTCTCCAACCAAGGAATCCACCTCAAATTATAGAACCACTTACATGGTGGTATAAGCCTGAACTCCACTGTGCCTTTCATCAAGGATCTCCCAGCCATGATATTGAGAAATGTTACCCATTGAAGTATGAGGTCCAGAAACTTGTGAAAAGTGGGATGATGTCCTTTGAGGACCGTGCGCCGAATGTGAAAGCCAATTTGTTGCATGCTCATGGTAATTCCTCTGTCAACATGGTATATGGTTGTCCTGGAAAGTTCAAGATTTACGACGTCCGCTTTATCAAAAAGTCCTTGGTAATGATGCATAAGGACATTTGCCTGGTTAGTGAGTGCGAGCATGACCATGACGATTGTGCAATATTTAGTATAAACCCTTGAGGATGTGTCATTGTCAAGAGGCATATTCAAAGGTTAATGGATGAGGGTGTGATTTAGATTTTCCATTCTCGTCACTTGGGTGACGATGTTAATGTAATTGTTTATGTGTTTAAGACCCCGGAGCGGGTAGTGATTCAATTTGATAGCAGCAACAGTAAAAACATCAACAAATCGGTATCGCCGTTAGTGATACGATTAGCGGGCCTCGTCCTGTATGCATCCGATAGAGTTGTTCCTTATCAGTATAATGCCACAATGGTGGAGAATGGTCAAGAGGTTCCATTGTCTACGACAAATTCTATTATGAATATAGTGGATATTACGAAGGTGGCCTGTAGTGGTCGTGTTTTCGGTCCGATTTTGCAAAAGGATGTAGTAGAGGTTTGCAGTTAGTAAGAAGGATGATGTGCCTATGATGAACCCGGTTAGCGCTCTAATGTGTCAGCCTGGTGAATCCATCAAATTGAAGCCTAACAATGATGATGAAATGCTACAATTAATCAAGAAGAGTGAATTTAATGTGGTGGAGCAGCTGCTCCAAACTCCTTTGAGGATTTCAGTATTGTCTCTGCTAATGAATTCTAAAGCACACATAGAAGCATTGCAAAGAGTGTTGGAGCAAGCCTACGTTGAACACGATGTAACTGTGGATCAGTTTGACCATAATGTGGCTAACATTACTTCTTATAACAATTTGAGTTTTCGTGATGAAGAGCTTTCCTGAGGAAGGCAGAAATCACAATCTGGCACTGCATATATCAATGAATTACAAGGAGGGTGCACTGTCAAATGTGTTGGTTGATATCGGTTCCTTTCTGAATGTACTCCCAAAATAAACTCTGTCTAGATTATCCTATCAAGGCGCCCCGATGAGGTATAGTGGCGTGATTGTCAAAGCTTTTAATGGTTCTCGCAAAACCGTCATTGGAGATGTGGACCTTCCAATGAAGATAGGTCCGAGTGATTTTCAAATTACTTTTCAAGTAATGGATATCCACCCGGCCTATAGCTACTTGTTGGGAAGGCCGCGGATTCATGAGGCTGGAGCTGTAACGTCGACTCTACGCCAGAAATTGAAATTTGTAAAGAATAGAAAGCTCGTGATTGTTGGTGGGGAGAAAGTGATCTTGGTGAGCCATCTGTCATTTTTTATGTATCTGGAAGCTGAGGAGGAGGTTGGGACTCCACCCAAGCTCTATCTATTGCTGAAATGAAGAAAACTGGGGAACCCATGTCTTTTTTCAAAGATGCTCAGAAATCCATTGAGGCAGGTTGTACAGATCAGTGGGGCCGAATGGTAGAAGTCGCCGAGAACAAGAATAGGGCCGGATTGGGATTCCAGCAAGGGCCATTTAATGTCAAAGTTGAATAAGTGCAACCGAGTTTCCGTAGGGTAATGAACAACACTCAACTGCTATGATTGAAGGCGATGAAGATAAAGACTACGCCAACTTTGTGATGCATGGCAAGACTTGCAACAATTGGGTTGTTGTTGATGTTCCTGTTATTGTCCATCACTCTAAGTAATTTGTTTTCCATTATTTTAAGAAAAATCCTTCTCCTATGCCTAAGGGAGAAGTGAACATTGTTGGGCATTTTTAAATATTATCAATAAAATGCAATTCTATTCATCCACATCTATGATGTTTTATTTTTACTTTTTGCTTTTCTGAAAATGGTAATCATAAAAAACATAAATAAATAAACAATAATTGTCCATCTGCATAATATTTGGGCACAATTTACTCTTCTAAAATAAAAAAATCAAATCATTATGCAGGTTGTTTTATAAACCCATTGAATACAATGATCCTACTCCCTCTCCAAATTTTGATTTCCCTGTGTTTGAAACTGAGGAAGAGGCTGATGAAAAAGTATCTGATGAATTATGTTGTCTAATTAAGCATGAGGAAAAAGTCGTTCAGTCGTTCGAAGAGCAGATTGAGTTAATCAACCTGGGTTCCGAAGATGATGTGAAGGAAGTCAAGATTGGGTCTCAATTGGGTCCGGAGGTTAAGAAGGGGTTGATTGATCTTTACCGAGAATATTTAGATGTGTTTTCTTGGTCCTATCAAGACATTCCTGGTTTGGATTCTAAGATTGTGGAGCATAGATTATCGTTGAAGCCAGAACGCCCTCCAGTCAATCAGAAGTTAAGGAGGACTCATGTTGATATGGAAGTAAAGATCAAAGAAGAGGTGCAAAAGAAAATTGATGTCGATTTTCTTGTTACCACTGAAGATCCGTAATGGGTGGCCAATATTGTGCCTGTTCCAAAGAAGGATGGAAAATTCCGTATGTGTGTTGATTACAGGGATTTGAATAAAGCTAGTCTGAAAGATGATTTCCCTCTGCCACACATTGATATGCTGGTAGACAATACAGCTAAATTCGAAGTCTTTTCTATTATGGACGGATTTTCCGGTTATAATCAGATCAAGATGGAACCCAAGGATATGGAGAAGATCACATTCATTACACCCTAGGAAACATTCTGTTATAGAGTGATGCCTTTAGGTTTAAAGAATGTTGGGGCAACATACCAGAGAGCTATGACCACTTTTTTTTATGATATGATGCATAAAGAGATCGAAGTCTATGTTGATGATATGATTTCCAAATTGAGTGATGAAGAAGAACATGTTGAGCATTTGTTGAAGTTATTCCAGCGTTTGAGGAAGTATAAACTCTGCTTGAATCCCAATAAGTGTACATTTGGTGTTCGTTCTGGTAAGCTGTTGGGCTTTATTATCAGCAAGAAGGGTATTGAAGTTGATCTTGTCAAGGTCAAAGCAATACAAGAGATGCATGCGCCCAAAACTGAGAAGCAAGTCAGAGGTTTTCTTGGCCGCTTGAATTATATCTCAAGATTCATATCACACATGACTGCCACATGTGTGCCTATATTCAAGCTTCTTCAGAAAGATCAGTCTTCTGATTGGACCGAGGACTGCTGATCGATCACCATTTACACTTAGTTTTCATCATCCATCCAGCATGAATCTTCAAGAATCGGTAACATTTTGTTCGTTATTTTAGTTGATTTCTTAAGTTTATCGCATTTTATAAATTTCTGCTTGTTTTATGTTGCATTAGTAGTTCATCTCTTTTTGTCGCATTTTATGCATTTCTGAGTAGTACTGTTTGGTTTCCAAGTCCAACAATAAGCCCGAAAGATGCATACCGAAAGAATGAAAGTCAAGGACATCATGCAAAGAGGAAAAAGACAAGAACAGGGGGCTGACACGGGTGCTTGTGTCAGCTGACACGGCCCATGTCAGCATGTGCAGAAGAGAGTTGTTGGAATCAAGAATCCAGGGGGCTGACACGGGTGCCCGTGTCAGCAAGGGCTGAAGATTTGAGCTTTACAGAGAGCCAACACGGGCGGGCGTGTCACCTGACACGGCCCGTGTTGGCCAATTCGCCCCGTTTGCTTATTTTTAATATGTTGACCCATGTGTATGCCCGGAGGGCAGTTTGGGTATTTCATGAGGTTTTTAGTTTATTGGAAACCATTCAGTCTGGATTTTGGTATAGAGAGGGGGACTTTTTGATCATAGAAGAAAATAGACAGGAAGGAGAAGCGAGCTTGCAAGGTGTTTAGAGGATAAGAGATCTTCAAGATCGGAAGAGATTGAAGATCAACCTTCATCAACAACAAATTATAATGTCTCTAATTTGTAACTTACTGTCTTTGAATATTATGAGAAGCTAAACCCCCCAATGCTAGGGGGGTGTCCCTGAATTGCTACTGTATGAATACTTTTTCTATGTTTTTATGATCATTGATGTTTTCTTTATTCAAATTATTATACAACGTTCTTAATGATTTATTTGATCGGACAAATGAAATTTTGGTCTCTGGTTAAGGTTTAGGTCGGACAAACCGCCTTATCGTTTGTTGCATAATAAAACTTCGGTTTAATCACTTAGGAATAAGGATCAAACCGTAGTAGCCGTTAATTCTTGATCAATTACGTATTTCGTAACGTCAATTTGAATAACTAAGGAATTAGGATTGAAATTGACTGTTAATGGTTTTCGGCTAAGGAATTAGAGAAAACAACTCTTGAGAATCGGTTTTGAATAATTACAACGTAGATGTTATATAATATGGAAGAAGTGTATTACAAAGCAATTCACACATATGGCCCTTGCATGCTTTCTCATATCGGTTAAACAATTTTTATATGCTTTGTATAATTATTTCTCGTTCTTATTATTTTTGAAAACACTCATCAAACCCCCTATGATCTTTTGTTCAATAGAATTATTATATAGATTGGTACTTATTACGCAGTCCTCGAGATCGATTATCGGGATAACTCCCATTTCATTACTACATTGGTGCAAATAGTACACTTGCTATTTTAGTGATCATGTTTTTGGCGCCGTTGCCGGGGACTGCCAAAGTATAAGTTGAAAAATAATTCAATTGGAATTTTGTTGCTCTGCAGCCCAAATTTTTCTGTACTATTGTTTATTCTAATAATTGTCTAATCTGTGTATGTGAGGTAAGGCCTCAGCTGAATTTCTTTTTGACGCAGAACCAGAAAGATTATTGTGTTCAAGACGACGAAAAGCTAGGCTGGAACTTTCAAAAGCGACCCCCATTGTTTCTGAGTCTGAAAAACAAGAATTTGTTTCAGTTCATTCGGAAGACTGCGGAGCCGTTCCTGAACCAATGGCTGAAGCTCCACCTCCCGTGGAAAGACTTATGGGTGACTATGGAGGTGCAAATGCTTCTACTGGAAGGTTAACAATTGTGAACCAACCAGTAAATGTTGATCATTTTCAGCTACACCTTTCAACGATTCGCAATTCGAAAGGAGACCGTTCTCCGCAAAAATCAATGAAGATGTCAATAAGCATTTACAAAGATTTCTGACCATGACGACATCGTTGAAAATTGAGGGACACTCAGAGGAAGCTAAAAAGTTGGTGATGTTTCCGTTTACACTATCGGAAGATGCCGAAGAGTGGTTTTACTCTTTACCCATGGGAAGCATAACAGCTTGGCAACAAATGGAGACAACATTTTTGAATGAGTACTTCCCTGCTTCTGTGTATATCCGCAAGAGATATGATATTGTTAATTTCAAACATAAGGAAGGAGAGTCACTCGGAGACGCTTACAAGAGGTTCAAGCGATTGTTGGTTGCATGTCCTACTCATAACATGGATGCAACTGAACAAATGCTAAATTTTGTGAATGACCTTAGAATGAAGACTAAGAAACTCATAGACACAGCTTCTGGTGGCTCAACAAATTTTACAACAGCCATTGGAATAAAGAAAATCATTGAAGCCATTGCAGCAAATTTGCCTCTGGAGCTCTATGACCACAGTGTAAGTCAACCTGAAGGTATCATTAATCTCAAGCTAGCAAATTAAGTTGTGAAGATGGAAGATCATATAACAGTTGAAGTAGAGAGAAGAATCAAGAAAATGACTCTTGACACTCAAACGGTGGCACAAGTTCAACCGGTTCAACCTATTCAAGCAGTTAGTTGTGAAATTTGTGGGGGACCTCACTTCACCATGCATTGTGTGGCAACTGCACAACAGGTAGAAGAGATTAATTTTTTGAAGAAGAACAATCCTTACTCCAATACGTATAATCCTGGATGGAAAAATTATCCAAATTTTTCCTGGAAGGACCAACAAGAAAATGCTCAGAAGCAAACGCCCACCCAATATCAAAGCCAACCACAACAACAGTATCGACCACAACAACAACAACCTTACCAGCAGCAGTTTCACCAATCCCAACAACAATTTCAACAACAGGTTCCAAGAAAAGCAGATTGGGAAATTGCCATTGAAAAAATGGCGGCACAAAGTTAACAATTTCAAGAGGAGACTAGAAGTAATCTGAGAAACACTGGTGCTTCAATAAAATATCTGGAAGTGCAAATGAGTTAGATTGCTCAACAACTCGCGGGTTCGCAAACACCGAGTGCATTACCGAGTGCTACAGTTACAAATCCACAAGAGCATAATAATGTGAGGGCTGTAACCACAAGGAGTGGTAAATCAAAAGAAGTCCCCGAGAAAGATGATGACCAAGAAGACCAATTGCTTGAAGTTGAGTTGGAAATAAAAGAAAATGAGGTTGGGAGTGAAGAGATGGTGGTACCTAAACTAGTGGTTAAAGAAAAAGTTAGTGAATCACAGCCGGTTGTCAAACTCCCTTTCCCCACAAGAAATAAGATGAAAGAGCAACATGAGAAGAACTTCGAGAAATTCTTGGAGATGTTCAAAAAACTTGAGATTAACATTCCGTTCTTGGAGGAACTTGAGCAAATACCCTCTTATGCTAAATTTATGAAGGATATTATTTCAAAAAAGAGGAGCACTGACACTGACTCTATTGAACTAACCGAAATTTATAGTGCACTTTTGCAGGGTATGAAGATTCCGGTAAAGAAGAAAGATCGAGGCTCGGTAACTATCCCATGCACTATCGGGGATAAATCTTTCAAAATGGCCCTTATAGACTTGGGGGCACGTGTGAGTCTCATGCCGTTATCCATTTAAAAGAGGTTGGGGATTGGAAAAGTGCAAGATACCAGAATGACACTTCAATTTGCTGACCACTATGTGAAGAGACCTTATGGAGTAGTGGAAGATGTTCTTGGGAAGATTGATAAGTTTGTATTTCCGGTGGACTTTGTCATCTTAGAAATGCTGGAAGATGAAGAGATACTGCTCATTCTTGGTAGACCATTTTCGGAGACCGGAAGATGTTTGATAGATATAGAAGAGGGCACCATGACTCTAAAAGTTTACGACGAATAGTTAAAAATTGATGTGCGTAACACCATGAAATACAAAGATGATGTGGCCACCAGTCAACACATAGAGGTGATTGATCAAATTGTTCTGAAAGAAAATCCTGTAGGTGAACAAAAATTACCTTGGAGAGAGTTCTAAGTCTGTCCATTTCTGAAGACACTCAAGAAGTTGATGAAAAGGAGAGGGAATTTTTAACTATGATGGCAACACAACCACCCTTTAAGGGATCCCGGTCACTCCGATGGGAAAACTTGAAGGAACCCCAGGTTGAGGAAAAGAAAGATGAGACCAAGAAAGTGGCTAAGCTGAAACAATTGCCTGAAAATCTCAAGTATGTTTTTCTAGATCCCGAAAGGAAATGCCCGACTATTATAAGCTTTAATTTAGAAGTTTCTCAAGAAGACAAGCTCGTCAAGGTTCTGAAGAAGCACAAAAGTGCAATGGGATGGGCGATAGAAGACTTGAAGGGGATTAACCCTACGGTTTGTATGCATAAAATTCTCATGGAGGATGGTCACAAACCAGTGGTGCAACCCCAAAGAAGACTAAATCCCGCAATGAGGGAAGTGGTTAGGAAAGAGTTTGTTAAACTATTAGATGCTGGGTTAATTTATCCCATATCCGATAGCTCTTAGGTGAGTCCTGTTCATGTAGTTCCGAATAAAGGAGGGACTACCGTTATAAGGAATGAGAAAAATGAGTTACTCCCTACAAGGACAGTCACGGGGTGGCGTGTTTGCATCGATTATAGGAGGTTGAATTTGGCGACAAGAAAGGATCACTTTCCTTTACCATTCATCGATCAGATGTTGGAAAGGTTGGCAAGTCATGAGTACTATTGTTTCCTTGATGGATACTCTGGATATAATCAGATAGCGGTTGCACCAGAAGATCAAGAGAAGACAACTTTTACTTGCCCCTATGGTATTTTTGCTTATAGAAGAATGCCATTCGGGTTATGTAATGCACTAGCCACATTTCAAAGATGCATGACTTCTATTTTTGCTGACATGCTCGAAAAGCATATAGAGGTCTTCATGGATGACTTCTCGGTATTTGGTTTCTCTTTTGATAATTGCTTAACTAACCTTTCCCTTGTGTTAGAAAGATGCCAACAGACCAATCTGATTCTCAACTTGGAGAAGTGTCATTTCATGGTGTGAGAAGGCATAGTCTTGGGTCATAAATTTCTCACAAAGGGATAGAAGTGGACAAAGCCAAGATCGAGGTAATAGAAAATATACCCCATCCTATGAACGAAAAAGGTATAAGAAGTTTCTTAGGGCATGCGGGTTTCTACCTCAAGTTCATAAGAGACTTTTCCAAGATAGCTAAACCTTTAACTACCCTGTTGGTTAAGGACAAGGATTTCATCTTTAATAGAGAGTGTATCGTTGCTTTTGAAACTATAAAAAATAAATTGGTGACGACACCAATTATCATTGCCTCAGATTGATCTCTACCTTTTGAGATCATGTGTGATACGAGTGACATGGAGTGGGAGCAGTTCTAGGGCAACATAGAGATAAACTGTTGCATGTTATATATTATGCTAGTCATGTTTTGAACCCTGCACAGATGAACTACGCGACTACCGAGAAGGATTTGTTAGCGGGTTTATACCTTTGACAAATTCAGGCAATATCTGTTGGGTTCTAGAGTCATTGTTTACACTGACCATGCTGCTTTGAAGTACTTATCTGCTAAGCAGGACTCTAAGCCAAGACTGTTGAGATGGATCCTACTTCTCCAAGAGTTTGATGTGGAAATTTGTAACAAAAGAGAGTGTGAAAATACTGTGGCAGATCACTTCTCTCGGATGTCCCCCATAGAGGAGAATGAGGAAAAGCATCCAATAAAGGATGAGTTTGCTGACGAACACATCCTTGCGGTTATTGGAATGCCATGGTTCGCAGACTACACGAACTATCTAGTAGGCGGGGTGATCCCTAGCGAATTTGACTCTAACCGATAGAAAAGGTTTGTGCATGATTGCAGGTTTTACTTGTGGGATGACCCATTCTTGTGCAAGAAAGGATTAGAAAGGTTGGTCAGAAGATGTGTTCTCGAAGAAGAACAGAGAGATGTCTTGAAGGCATGTCATGAATCTGACTATGGTGGACATTTTAGTGGTGATAGAACCGCTGCCAAAGTTCTCCAGTCAGGCTTATATTGGCCGACACTTTTCAAAGACGCTCATCAAGTAATCAAAGAGTGCGATAAGTGTCAAAGGATGGGAAATATCTCGAAAAGAAATCAGATGCCGCAAAACCCCATGTTGGAAGTTGAACTCTTGGATGTTTGGGGTATTGACTTTATGGGACCGTTTCCACCTTCATTTGGAAAGAATTACAATCTGGTGGCGGTGGATTATGTATCCAAGTGGGTAGAAGCAGTTGCTCTACCAACAAATGATGCAAAAGTGGTAGTCAAGTTTTTGAAAGAAAACATATTTGTCAGGTTTGGAGTTCAAAGAGCTCTAATAAGTGATGAAGGAACTCACTTCTTAAATCACCTAATGGAGAAGCTACTCTTGAAGTATAATGTAAAACATCGGATAGCCACTGCGTACCACCCGCAAACAAGTGGTCAAGTTGAAGTGTCGAATAGGCAGCTGAAATAAATCATGGAGAACACGGTTAACGCTTCTCGCATGGATTGGGCAAGTAGGCTTGTTGATGCGCTTTAGGCATACTGAAATTCTTTCAAAACACCGATTGGTATGTCCCCTTATCAATTGACATATGGTAAGGCATGTCACTTACCCTTAGAACTTGAACACAAAGCTTTGTGGGCTTCAAAATTCCTTAACTTGGATCTTGTGAAAGCGGGAGAATCCCGAATCCTTCAACTCCATGAGTTAGAAGAATTTAGGAATCGGGCATATGAAAATGCCAAAATCTACAAAGGTCAAAGAAAGAAATGGCATGATAGAAGAATCGAAAGGAAGGAATTTTGGGAAGGATAAATGGTACTATTGTTTAATTCAAGGATGAAGTTGTTCTCTGGAAAACTGATATCGAAATGGTCGGGTCCGTTTATGGTACACAAGGTATATCCCCATGGAGCAACCGAAATAAAAAATCTATCCAATGGGGACATTTTTAAAGTGAATGGCCAAAGATTGAAGCCTTACAATGTGGAGCAAGAAGTTGGCCAAAATGATGTTGTTCATCTTGTCTTATAAGATGCACAACCGTCGAGCCAAGCGACGTTAAACGAAGTGCTACGTGGGAGGCAACCCACGCTTTTGTGTCTAATTATTTTCTTTGTTTGGTTGTGTGTTATTTACTTGTAGGTGTGAAGAATGTTTGCTAGAGGAGTTAAAAATCTCGTGTGCAAAAAATCTCTGGAAAATTCGGAAGCAGAGGCCTTGCACAACTCAAGAAAGCAATGAAGGAAATTGAAAAATCAGGGGCCTGACACGGGTGCCTGTGTCAGGTGACACGGCCGTGTCAGGAAGTGCCAAGGAAGTGTTCAGGAAGGGGGTTTCCAAGGGCCTGACATGGGTGCCCGTGTCAGGTGACACTGTCATACCCCAAAATTCGCCTATTAATTTTTATACTTTCAACAAAGGTCTATTCATTTTTCAAAGGAACAAAGATCCAGCGCACAGGCTACCAAATCCAGAAGATGACCTGAACTGTCATGCTCGCTAGGCAAGCAAAACCTTCTCTAGGCGAAGCCCATGCTTTCTCCTTCGCTCCAGCGAACCTTGTTGATTTTGCTACTAGAATGCTCACTACCTGCTCGCTAGCTGCTCGCCTAGCGAGTAAGTACTAGCTATTCTTTTATCCAAGTCTGGGAGCATTCGCTGGAACACTCGCTGAGTGTTCTCCTAGCGAACCCTTCGCTAGCTCACTCGCCTAGCAAAGCTTGCGGATATACAAAAATTCTGGGCCTGAATTGCCTTCAGTCTGAGCCCACCAGGACACAAAAAAATCAGCTATAAATTCCAAGACTTCATTTGAAAAGGGGAGGGAGGAGAAAAACCCTGGAGACAACGGGAGATCAGAAAAACAACGGAGAAAACCCTATAAGCTAATTCAAAGAACTCATCTGCATAAAGGTTACCTCCACCAACCCTATCAGGCATAAACCCTAAGATTGCTCTGCAAACCCAACGGTGCCACTCAACTTCTTTCGATCCCTCCAATCAGGTTTTCCCTATTCCCACTACTCTATGCTCCCAATTTGAAATTTCTAAATGTATGAGGCATTATGGGTGAATTTGGAAAGGCGAATATCGTTAGGTTTTGCATGTGGGTTTATATGTGCATAAATGTGTAAAACAATACTCTGAATATTCGATCACGTAATTTCTGTAATGGATACCATAGGGTTTGGGGTTTTCAAAATCATACCAGTATCAAAAAAGAACCCAGAACCCGCAGTCGTTCGCTAGCACCTCGCTAAGCGAACATGTAGCGGGGGTTCGCCGGGCCCTCGCCAGGCGAGGCAGTAGCGAACATAACAGTAGTTTTTTTTCTGTTTGCATTCTAATTTGTTCTGTATCTGTTTGACATGTTTTCTATTGCATTTGCACGCTGTTTGCCTGACACTATTATTGCTATGACACTTTTGTTCGGTGCAACCCTTGATTGCACCCCCATCCCGTTATTCTAACATGTTTGCTGAGTTTTTGTAATATGACTCTTGAAGAGATAGCTTGGCATTCCACTTTATTTTGGGATATCATCGTGGAGATTTATTCTGATTTACTTGGCTAATTACATTGCCTTCGAATACGTGATCTTATCCCTCTCTTTGTTGCCTTACGATATTACGGTCATGTCCCGCGAATGTGGGGATACCCTTAGAAAAGACCCTTTCAATTAAATCATCATCATCCCTAAACAGATAAGTCATAGTCCCTTCGATCAAAAGGTCAATGTCCCTACAAGATGAATCATAGTCCCTCGAACGTTGTCTTCGAATATATGACTTTGTCCCTCGATGACCCTTCGTTGTAGCCTACGATTAAATGATGATCGTCCCTTCGAATGCTAAGGTATCCTTACAAATGTTGACTTCATTGACCAATCGACGACCCCAAGATGTCTCTTTACATCCAAAGGATAAGACTACTTACTTCCCAATAGCAAGGACAGTTTTACCGTCCCAAGGATAGGAAATACCTATAAAGACTTTGGTTAGGTATAACTCTTGAATGCTTTCCCACAGCTTAAAATACTTCTCACACCTCACACTTTTCAAAACATCTTTTAGAAAATCACCACTTGGTATACATTCGCACCAGAATCATCGTCGAGTTATATTTTTCTAAACATCTTTCAAAATCAAACGAGATAAACACTTTGTATACATTCGTACAAGAATCATTACAAAGTTAAACTCTCCTTTCAAAATATTTTCTAAACACACCACATTTCTTAAACACTTTCTCAAACAAGGAAAACATAAGTGAGTTAAGCAATTAAGAGCCCATGGATAACCATGGATACAAAGGGTGCTAACACCTTCCCTTTGTATAATGTACCTCCCGAACTCAAAATCTAATCAAGGTCTTTCCTGTTCTTTTCCGCCTTTCCTTATTGGATAATAGAAAAGTCTGTGGTGACTCTTGCTATCCGCAACATAGCTTTTCAAAGCAAAAACACAAAGTCAGTTCACCGTATCACAGAACTGGCGACTCTGCTGGGGACTCTTAAAAAGAGAGGTTACCTTAAAGATAAGATCACTTATGTTTTCGAATTGTTTCTTTGTCTGATTTACTTTTAAGGGATTGTTTGGGTATTCTATGTTTGAGTTAAAGATCCTACACCCGGATCTAGTGTACCTTAGGTAAGTAGCAAGAGATCATCGCGACTGTCCGGCGTATACTGGAATGGTTAAAATGATGGCTACGGTTGATGTGACACTTTGGATGTCCTAATGTTCCTCATGTTTACTTGAGGAAAAATTTGGCGTCTGCATGGTGCCATCAAAGCATTAACTAGGCCTTTAGACCCCTAACTGACTCATCCTAGCCATTAGAAAGTAATGAGATAACTGACTTCGGTTCCGACTGGGGTTGGTTGATACTCGATACTACACTCTTTGAGATTGGACTTTAGGGAAATTTTGGTCAACCGCTTGGTCAATGATTTGAGATCCTTCTAGAACCCGGTTACTATTCTAGGACAAGTTGAACCAACCAAACTTCAGTGGGGAGGGTACTTACCTATGGAACTCATGCAAGCCTTAAAACCTAGGAATAATTGCGGTGTGGCTTGTTTGTGTTTGTTACTTACTTAACATCATAACATCATGACATCATAACATCATAACATCATAACATCACGACATCATAGCATTGCACTAACCGTTTCGAGGACTTAGGGATTTAACTTTGCTCTGTTTTTTAAGGCTATGGCTTCCAAGAAGACCATCCGGATCAATTTTGTGGAGACCTCTCGTTAACTCAAGGATTTAGTGTCAGAACTTCCCGATCATGCTCAGTTCATCAAGAAACATGGTTATCTCCTCAATTTAGTTACCGCCGGTTTCAAGGAAGATATGATGAGAGTTCTATTCCAGTTCTTCGATCCTGAACATCATTGCTTCACCTTCCCAGATTATCAGTTGGTACCCACATTAGAAGAATTTTCCAGGTTACTTGGTATACCTATCCTTGATCAAACACCTTTCAATGGTCTAGAAAAGATTCTGAAGTCTGAAGTGGTTGTTGCGGCTTTACACATGACAAAGTCCGATATTGAAACTAATTGGGTAACAAGAAGTGGAGTTAAGGGTTTACTTACCAAATTTCGGATAAATAAGGCCCGAGAATTCTTAAAAGCTAGGAATGTCCACGCTTTCGAGGATGTTCTAGCCTTACTAATCTATGGTTTGGTGCTATTTCCTAATCCGGATCAATTCATAGACATGAATGCTGTTAAGGTATTTCTCACTCATAACCCTGTGCCCACCTTGCTTGGAGACATTTTGCATTCCCTTCACACTCGTACTATGAAAAGGCAAGGGACTCTCATGTGCTGCGTACCTTTATTATCTAGGTGGTTTATTTCGCACCTTCCTCTATCAGTCTTGAAGAAAGAGCAAAATTTGAAATGGTCTCAAAGGATAATGTCGCTCTCCCATTCAGACATCCATTGGTGTCCCCAACCCAAAGAAAATGTTATCATCATTGACCGTTGTGGAGAATTCTCTAACGTACCACTCTTGGGGATAAGAGGAGGTATTACTTATAATCCTGCTTTAGCCCTACGTCAGTTTGGTTATGCTCGAAGAGATGGTCCAAATGAAATAATCATCCAAGGCATTGTGTTTGACTACAACGATTCTCAAGGTCTGCGTCAAAGGTTTGTACGAGCTTGGGGCATGGTGAAAAAAAATACTTTAGGACAAAAAAACTCTATTCCTATGGAACCTTATCTCAGATGGGTACGCGCCAGAGCTCGTGAGCTTATCATGCCATATCTTGCAATCGGACCTCTGATTGTTGAACCAAAAGTTGAAGGAGGTACCCCTCAGATCATTCCTTATCCAGATATGCCTACCAATGTTGAAGAATTGAAGAAATCTTGGATCCAGTTGAGAGAGGAAAGGGATACTTTTGAAGCTCAGTTCTGTGTTGAAAGGAAGAAAGTATTAGAGCTCACCAGCCAGCTTAATGAGGAACGAAGTCTCAATGCATATCTCCGCCCGAAAAGAAGCCGTCCCTGGGAGACTTGAGCTTTAATTTTTTTTTCCTTGTAATGAACATTGGTTAAAGAAATTATTAATAAAGGTTCCCCTTTTTGGTGGTTTACGCAAAGTTAAATTTCAAAAGTCCTTGAAAACATTTCATACATTGCATAACATAACATAACATTGCATAACAGGTACTCTAAAGGATCAATGTTCTCACGGTCTTCCTCTCAAACAGGAAAATGACTCTCGAACAGACTGTCAAGGATCTCCAGGCTCATAATGCCCAATTCTAGGAGATGATCTTGAACTTATCCAAGGGGCATGAGGAACTGAAGACTCTATTGCTCGAGATGAAGAAAGACAAGAAATCTGTGAGTTACATTAACCCGGGAAGAAGGTTTAAAGGACAGGCTCCAAGAGTCAAGATTGGAATTCCGAAGGACAAAGAAGATGAGTCAGAAAATGATTCAGAAGACGAGAATGCTGATCCCCTCAACCCCGAGGACGACTATGAAAATTATGAGAATGAACAGTACTCTCCGAGAGATGATAAGTATAAGTTGCTGGAAGAACGTATGCTAGCTATGGAGGGTCAGAAGGCGCCTGGTCTGGATTTCGAAAGCTTAAGTCTGGTCTATGATGTGGTCATTCCTCGCAAATTCAAGGTCCCCGCTTTCACTAAGTATGATGGTACGTCTTGTCCTCAGATGCATCTGAGAGCTTATGTGAGAAAGATCCAGCCGTATACCACTGATAGGAAGCTATGGATCCATTTCTTCCAAGAGAGTCTGTCTGGCACACAGTTAGAGTGGTATTATCAGCTCGAGAGCTCCAACATCCGCACCTGGACTGATTTAGCGACAACTTTCTACAGGCACTACCAGTATAATTCTGAATTAGCGCCTACTCGGCTACAGCTGCAGAATATGACTATGGGCTCTAAATAAAGCTTCAAAGAATATGCTCAAAAATGGAGAGATTTGGCTGGCAGAGTCAAACCCCCTATGATTGATCGAGAATTAGTGGACATGTTCATGGGTACACTGACCGACCCATTCTACAGCCATCTATTGGGAAGTTCCTCATCGGGTTTCACTGAACTTATATTAACGGGTGAACGTGTTGAAAGCGGCATTCGAAGTGGAAAGATACAGGCGGCTACCTCTGCAAGCACAAGAAAATCCTATCAAGGGAAGAATGAATCAAATGCTGTGTACAGTCAAAGGGGTCATAACAAGAAAAATCATGACCATACTGTTGGAGCAGTTACGATTGTAGCACCGCCACCTCAAAACTTCCAACACAGACAAGACAGGTGTAACACCTCAAATTTGCACCTATCATTGTACATACATTTTCATATTAGGTCATAGCATATCATGGTTCATTGCATAGCATTGCATTGTCCTCAGTTGCCTCAAGAGCAAGCAAGTCAAGAATTAGGTCAAACTGATCAGGAGATCAGTCCACCAAGCAAGCAAGGTTGTTTCTCAAGGAGCCAAGGCCCTAGGGTTTGTCCAACAAGTTCACATGACTTGGAGGTCCATTTGAAGTGTTTAAGTCAAAGATTGGAGGCTCAGAGGTCACCAGTCCATGCCCAGTCAGTCAGAAACCCTAGAAAGTCAAAGTTGGTCAACTGTGGTTGATTTCATTGGTTTTGATGGATGGAAATGGTTTGAGAGAGCTTATTCATGTCCCAATAGGCCTCATATATCATGGCAGTCAACATCATTGAAGAATTTGAAGCCAATCAGAAAATTTCCAAAAATAGAAACTGGACCTGTAATTTTAACTGCCAAAAATGGAAACTTCTTGATCCCAAACTTACATCATGATACAAGCTTCAAATGAATTTTTGCCCAACATGAAAGTTGAAGATCTTGTTCTCCCATTTCCAAAAAGTCCAAGAACTCTCAATTCCCATGCATGGTTGTCAAGATATGATTAAATCATTTTCACAAAATCTTGAACTTCAAAAGGCCATATCTCTCTAACCATTTGGCCAATTTTGGTGGGGTTTTTTCCTACAAACCACATTTAACCTCCTCTTTCCAAAAATGTAAATTTCATGTGCCAAAACATTGCCAATCAAAATGGCCCTTTTTGAACTATCATGTTTATTTTCAAGTGTGGTGCAAAAATGGACTTTTGAAATAACCACTTCTAATCATTTTTGCCAATTGGAAACACTCAGAAAATGCATTTTGGACATGTTGGAAGGCCCATTTTCGCAGCCAACTCATGCACATGTACCACTTGAGTGGAATTGCACCATTAACCAAAACACACTTCAATTAACAAATTTCTGTTTTACCTCTCACTAATCCAAACTTAGCAAGCATTAATCAGCATATATATTGCTTCTTTTCCTGCTCAAAAGAACCCTAGAAGCAGCAGCCTCACACGGACAAAAAGAACAAAAACTCTTTTCTCCCAAAAACAGAATTTCTTCATTTTGGATTCTGGTTGAAAAACTCAAAGGATTCGAGCTAGGTATTGACTGCTACATCACATACCATCACTCTTGAGCCCATTGAAAGCCTTATGTCACCACTGTAAGCACGGGACACAGACTGTTTTCAAAGCACACTTCCATGGCAAATCGCGATTGGAGCATTTTCAAGCCTTGCTGAGCCAAAGCCTTCCATCCATTCATCAACACCAACACCATAATGCATCTTTTTTGACAAAGCACAAGGAAATAACCACTGTTCCAACTCTTTGCTCCAAATTTGGTCAGGTAACGAGTCTTTCCATTTCCAAAATCATGAGATACATCGTGTAGATCTTTTTGCCATGAGTCTATTGAGCTTTGAATCGAAGGAAACGGTTAAGAATTGAGAGAGAAATTCGAAATTTAAATTTGTTGTTCATTTATATTTTTGCATGATTTGTCCATTTTAGTTTGATTTGAGATTATTGGAGCTTGGTTTAGGTTTGAGCATGCTTAGATGAGCATTTTGATGTGTTGGTTGTCAATTTTGGTGCAAAAATTGTGTTGCTGGGTTCTACTATAATGAACATGCGAAAACTGGGTTTTCTTTTTGCTGTATGCGATTCTGGTTTCATTTTGCCACGACTGTTAGATCCTTAGGGTTTATTTGTTGGCTGTGCATGTGGTTTTTTAAAAGAAACACGTTGATTGGCCGGTGCATAGTGGGCCATACAGATCGTTTATTGGCCACGGGCCCCACCGGCTGGGATCCCAAAATCCCATCATTTGAACAACATCATATCACTGCACAGGCACTGTTGTTGCTGGCTTTCGGTTTTAATTATTTTGTTTTTCTTTATTTTTTGCCCTGCATGTGTTTCCAAAAGAAATAGCATAACCAGACGTGACAGTTGGCCAGGCAATTGTGCAGTTGGCCGCGGGCCCCACCGGATGGGATACTGAAACCCCATATAATTGGAATGATAACAATCCACTGCGCAGCATGTGCCATCGGTTCTTAAAGTTTTTTTCTAAATATTTAGTCAAAAAGCATTTCCGCTGTGCCTGCTGGTTTTTAAAAGAAACATTTTAATTGGTCCATGCATTTACTGTGCCAATCTGCCATTGGTCCAGAGGCGTTGACCCCTTTATTCAAATGAAGCGATGGGCTTCGTGCCTGGCATTTTTTTTGGTCGTTTTGATTCCCACTTCGAATCCGGCTGAGGGAATTGTCCAGCCTTGCTATTTCTCTTCACTAATTCATTTTTTATTTCATTTAATAAACTTTGAAAAATCATATTTCATTCATCTCAAATCCAATTTTAGTGGGAATTTTTGCATCATCTTCATTGTGATCCCTAGTTTTTTATCATTATTTTTACTGATTTTTTTTGGATGAGTATTTTTTAAAGGTGCTAGGGTTTGTTCATGTTGACCATTTTTTGTACCTTTGGCCAATTCTCTTGTGAAATTGTGATGCATTATCCATTTGATCTGAAATTTTTTTGTGCTTAATCTACACTCATCCATGCTTATTTTGGTGTAAAGATCATGATTTTAGCTTATGTGGTTTGAGAGCTTTAAATTTTTGAAGTAGGGTGTGACAACTTGTGTCACACCATGGATGTGCAATTTCATGAATTTTGATGACATGCTTCCTGACTTCCAATTGACCTAAAATTTTGCATGAACCTTCTCTTATATGTCTAGTTCACATGTGAATTTTCTTAGAATTAATTGTGCCATTTCCTATTTGTTTGAGATTTTTCTCCCCTGTCTAGTCAAATGTTGACTTCGTGTGATACATGTTGCCATTCCATTTGGGAAATTCTCATACTTTATTGGATGATCATGAAATTTTGCATGAGATAACTAGACATCTTGAGCTTTGCATTGGTGCTGATGCCATCCCTTTCTCATCTGTTTTCATTTAGTTATGATTTTTTTGAAGATGACACATGTTTTGTTAACCTCTTTGTGCACACTTGAAATTGTGTTGACTTCCTGATTTTAATTGACCATCTTCCCATGATCCAAATGAGCTGAAATTTTATATGCATGTCATTATGTGGATTGTGATTGAGCATGAATTATTTTATGATTTTTGGATTTGATTATGTTTGGGTTTGAACCAAGTCTTGCTGTTGACTTTTGTGTGCCCTCATTTGCCATGCTTTGACTTCTTTGGTCTATGAAATGATGTTGATGCATAATATGAACTTGAAACCAATTGGGTTTGCTTCTTAAATGATTGAATTTGATTTTGATTTGATATGGCTTGCTGTTTTGACTTTCTCATTTATTTTTGACCCTAGGCTTGTCCTAGTGGTCCTGTGGCTTATAATTGAGTTCATGTTTCAGGTTAAGCTACAAGTGCTTCAAAGAAACTTTTGCAAGTTGATTGGGTTTATCTGTTTATCATGAGCTAACCTTTGTTTTATAGGTGATATGACTCATATGACTTGAGTCTTGTGCTTTGCACATTTGTCCCTCTGTGTTGACTGTTGTTTCCCAATTCCTTTTGCTTTGACTGTTGAACTGTGTACTGATCTGTTTGACCATTTCAGGTACCATTAGTTGCTTAAGTTCTTTGAACTTGCTTTGCTTTGCTATTTAGCAACTTGCTTGAGGTATAATTCCTTTTTCTTCATGTAGTCTGGAAGACCTGGCCTGTTACTTGGCCAGGCAACTGTCTGAAGTCCTCCTTAAGAGGCAATGTTTGTGAATGTTTAAATTGTCCTTGTACAGAGTCAAAGACCTCCTAAGTGAAGAGGCAATTGGCAGAACCAAGGGATAAGCAACCTATCCCCTGCTATTCAGTGTGTCTTCTGTTTTGCTCACACCACTGTGTTGATGCATTACAGATACAAACCCAAGATCTTGTACAATTGTACAGTTGAGTCAGTATCAAATGTGTAGAAGGGTTCCCACTTTCTGAACCCACACATTCTTGTCAAATGCTCTCCCTGGCCAGGGATAGAAGCAATGAGGCACACCCCTCATCTCCTTTCGTCTGCTTCACCTTAGCCCCTCAATGGCAAGGTTAAGAGCAACACTCACCCCATTCCAGAGGTTTGTTTGTTGAGGTTGATATGACCCCTCGACTAAAACCTAACCCTTGTGTGAGCCCCTTGTGTGTATATAGTTTGTGCTACCTGTGCTTGTGTTTGTTTGACTTGCTTCCTGTGCAAGTTAGGTTTAGTTTAAACTAATCCTTGTTTGCTTTCGCCCTCGTTGCGATCCTTTCTCTCGCCCTCGTTGCGATCTAGCCTTTGCCTTTCTCTCGCCCTCGTTGCGATCGAGCCTTTTCCTTTCTCTTGCCCTAGTTGCAATCGAGACCTTTGTCCCTCCGTAGCTGAACTACGGCAACTCTGATTCTCATGTTCAGATGAGATACGTAGGCACGAGACGCGATGTCTTGTCGAGTTTGACTAACAACTACCACTAATTCTTTTCTCTCGCCCTCGTTGCGATTGAGACCTCCCCTTTCTCTTGCCCTAGTTGCAATCGAGACCTTTGCTTCCTGTGCAAGTTAGGTGTGTGTGTGGCTTGCTTCCTGTGCAAGTCATGTTTAGGATAGGTTGGCCCTTGTGCCATTTAGCTAGAAACCTTAACTTAGGGTTGACTTTGCATGACAACATCTAGGCTCGAGTCGTAGTCTCCCTAGAGTTGTGTCTCCCTCTGTTATCTGGTTAGGCTAGATCCTTTATCCCTGCGTAGGGGAACTACATCGCCCTGATCTTCATACCAGATGAAGTATGTAGGCGGGAGATTGAGCTGATCTCTCCGGGCGCCTTTTTTTCTTTTTGTGTGTGTTGTTTGACGATTGCTAGGCTCGAGTGCCTGACTCCTTAGCAATTTGTTGTCTGTTTGTTTGAGTGTGTGCTTGACAGTTATAGGCTCGAGTCCCCGACTCCCTATTAACTTGTTGTGTTGTTGTGTGCTTGGAAGCTGATGTAAGACCCTCGAGTGGCATTCGGGTTCCAGTGTGTGTGCGTTTTGGTTCGGATGCTGATGTAAGTCCAGTGATTGGCATTCAGGCTCCCCGTTTGCCTTTGCCTGTGTTTGTTTGTGTGCGTGTCAGCCGAGCTACGAATGCTCTGATTCTCCTTCGTCCAAGGAGATACGTATGCATAGGATGCGACATCCTAGCGAGCATGTGTCGTTTCCCCGGTCTGAACTACTTCGACTCTGATGTCTATGCCTGATAGACTAAGTAGGCCCAGGATACGATATCCTGCCGAGTCATTTTCAGTCAGTTTCTTTTGTCTCTTTCAGCCAGTGTGTGTGTGTGTGAGCAGCATTTTAGCAACCATTTTCCCTTCTTTTTGTGCGTGGATCCCGTAGAGTAATACGGATGCGTAGGGGTGCTAATACCTTCCCTTCGCATAACCGACTCCCGAACCCATTCTCTTTGGTCGCGAGACCATGTTCTTTCCCAGGTTTACTTCGAGCGTTTCCTTTCCCTCTTTTGGGATAAATAACGCACGGTGGCGGCTCTGTTGTTTCTTTCTTTTCCCGCCGGTTTTTCGCGTAATGCGACAGCTGGCGACTCTGCTGGGGATGTAGAGAAGTTGACCTATGCTGGTCCATCTTCCCTGAGCGAGTCTCTCCTAGCGCTCTCTAGGATTAGGGTTTTGGTTGCTATTGCTGTGCGTATTTTATTGCTTTCATTATTTGTTCATTTCATTTATTGATTGCATTGATTATGTGCATTAATGTTTGCATTCATATTCATTATTCATTCTGCCTGGCTGGTTGTCTGTTTTCCTTTGTGAGATGAGTTCTATACCCGAACTCGAGTGCACTCTAGGATAGGAGAATGGCATAGTCTTGTCGACTGGTGTGGAGTATTCCTTAGCCAGTTGACTTGCGAGTCCATTCACTTGGTGGAGGTCATGTTGAACTAATAATGTCACACAAGTTATTTGTGGTTAGGCATTATTCTTTCAATCATGTGCCGCAGAAGCCAAGGACCTTAGTTTACCAAACCCATCTTGGCCTATTTTTCAGGACCGTAGTGCGGAGGTCGTTCAGATGTCAGTTCTGATACGATTGTTACGCGATACTACACTCATAAGAGTTTCTCTTGAGAATATTCTTGGAATACGAGTATTCGTTCCTCCGATAATATTCGAGAGATGGAACGATGATTATGGGAACCTCTAATAGAACATGTTTGGCAGGTTTAAACCCTAGTACACTCCCTTTGGGTGGTTCTTAACCGAGACTCCATGCTCGTGACTCTCAACAAACCCATGATTCGTGGTTGAGTCGTTCAAACGTTGTTAATATCAATGGATCCCAGATCAGGTGTAAAACCTAAGTCCACCAAAGCGGCTGGTTGATATTAAGGATGTTAGAGCCGGTTCATGTACCGTTAATATCAATGGAACTTGGGTGTCGATAAGGTGAAAACCTAAATCCACCAAAATGGATGATTGATATTAGGGATACAATGAGCTTTCCCACGACCTTTGTTTGGCGTGCTTTGCTTGATCCTTGAGTGTGTTTGTTGCATTCATGCATTCATGCATTCATCTGCATCCATATCATCAGAAAAAAAAGAAAATTTTCAAGGAACTCAAAGGAGTTTATTTGCAAAAATTTTCAAAACATGAAAAAACCGGGAAAATTTTTTCACCTGATATATCTGATGAGATATTCTCATATATGATCAAAATGCTAAATGTTTCAAAGTTTGCAAATAAAATCCTCGAGTTCCTTTGAAATAAAAACAAGCATATGCATAAACACTTCATGCATCATTTGCATCAGCGGGTGTTTTGTTCCGGTCTCCCGTCCTGTGGTCTGACCCTGCGATCTTCATTTATTTTGAGACGCATTTTGCCGGTATTATACCAGAGCCGACTCTGCCAGATTGATGGATCATCCTGAGCAAGAGAATTGTGAACTCGAGGGAGATTATGCCAGACTTAGTGCTGTTGATGGATTTATTCCTGGTTAACCAATCCCGGGCTGGCATTGGCCACTGTTCTAGGGCACTTAAGGAGCAAGGTTTGTTTGCAAGTGGAGGATTCATCCATGACGATCAACCTGAAGAAGAGGATGCTGCTATCTTGGAAGAGGACGCAGAGGACTTGAACAATTTCATCATTCCTGGTGGTGTCTGTCACAATTGGGTCACTGTGGGTGTTCCTACAGTTGTTCATAAGTCAGAGTAACAATCACTTTGTTTAAAAACCCTTCTCCCATGCCAAAAGGAGAAGTGATGACATTGTTGGCAATATTTTGTGCAATGATATTTTCATTCAAATAAATGCATGTTAAACATTTGTTTTTCCATTTGTTTTCCCTTTTCGCTTTTTGCATGAAATTGGTGATCACAAAAAAACCTTTAAAAACTCGAATAAAAGCAATCTTTTCATCTGCATAACGATTGTCTTGTTTGTTTTCCAAAAAGTTTTTCATATCGAAATCATTATGCAGGTTGTTTCTCAAACCCATTGAACATAATGATCGGACGTCATCTCCCAATTTTGAATTCCCTGTATTCGAAGCGGAAGAAGATGATGTTGAAGGGATTCCTGACGAGATTTCCCGACTTCTTGAGTGAGAAAAGAAGATCACACTCAGCTGCATCTCGAGAATCAGCGGAACAGCCAACTGGGGCATTATCAAAAAGAAGAAAAAAAAAATGAAAAAAGAGTAGGGTGCAAAATCCAAGAAAAAAAAATAAAATCAGAAGAAATCAAAAGGAAGCAAAATCAAAAGAAATCAAAAGCAAAATCAAAAGAAAACAAAAGAAAATAGCACCCTCAAAGTCCCAAGTTGACTGATGCTGAATCCAATCGAAAGGAAGAGATCAACTACCATGTGTCATGGTCAGTCATATCAGCAGAGAGTGAGAAAGCATTCGATAAGAAGATCAAGCCTCGTGTGTTCCGAGGGACCTTGTGCTCAAGAAAGTCTTGTCTTTCGTGCCCGATTCCAGGGGCAAGTGAACTCCAAGCTATGAAAGTCCACGTGTTGACAAGAGAGCCTCTTCAGGCAATGTTTCGACACTTACAATAATGGATGGAGAAGTTCACTCGTCCTGTGAATTCCAGGTGCAGTCAAGAAATACTTCGCCTAAAAACAAAAAAAAACAAAAAAAGCAAAAGCTCGATAAGTCGAACACCCCAAAGGGCGACTTAGGCAAAAAGGAGCGTCTCGGTGGATTGAAAACCCGAAAGGGCGATCCAGGCAAAAGTTAGAGACATTAAAAAAAAAAGAGAGAATTTGCATCCCGCTAGATTGATCACCTCACACTGGGGCAATCTAGGCAAAAATTAGGGATTTGGCAAGTAACTGCATCTTGACAAGACTGTGTTGTACATCTGTTATCCGTCAGGGATTCTCGATTCGTCGTCGACTGAAGCTCCGAATACATCGAAAATTCAGAATGGTAGAGGAAAGGTCATTATGTTCAATGTAGCCCTCTCCAATATATATCACCGATTTCGAATTTGTACAGATCTATGGAGTCTCGCCCTTTGCAGACTACCATTCCATCACATCAATTTGAGCTTTTATCCAATTATTTGCACTCTTATTTGTTTCAACTCAACAGATGTTTTGCATGTTTTGACTGATAAAGTATCATTGCTTTCAAAATAAACAAATTTTTCAAAATTGTTCTTAAACAAAGTGAACATTCACAATGATGGAAGAATACTTAGGAGACTTACAGTGCTCTCCCGGGGGTGGTATGATTACCAACAGGTAAGACAATTGTTCGTATCTCGAGCATGACTGTATCTTTGTCCTGCAGAACCTCGTATGGTCTCTCCTCAGTGAAGTTGCCCGACGCAGTGTTGTTTGAAGATGTTCATCTTCATGTTCCCGGCAGTGCAACATTTTCTTCCAAATCCCTGTTAGCTCTATTGTGGGGCATCCCCAGTAGAGTGCTGTTTGAGCCCTACCGTGGGGCATCCCCAGCAAGTTTGCTGTTTCGGACATTATTGTGGGGCAGCTCCCCTAGCAGAGTGTTTACTGAAGACTTCAACTTTCGCCTCTCCAGCAGAGCAGTCTTCATCTCCCCCCAACATGGGTGTTTTTCTTTGAAGATTCAGTATTTGGTGGATCGACATCCCAGTAATTGGTGGATCGACATCTCAGTGGAGTTGTGGGCATGAGGAGTTTTATCAATGCTTTTGTATCTCTCATCAGAAATCTGGTTGCTTCTCGGTATCTCTGATTTTCATCACGAGTTGTTGTGGCGCATACGCCTGTATGTTGAACTCTTTTCTCTGGTTGTGACCGACGATTCCTCCAGAAGCCTCTCGTGGCTCTTCCTCCCCTGCAGGATAGGTGTTCCCTGATATCCCAGTCCCCAGTGGATTTTCGTCGCTCTCTGGTGGCTTTGGTTTTCTCTCCGGACGGTTGATTCCCGGACCTGGGGCTTGAGCATGTCTGTTTGTCAACATTCATCATACATTTTAGGTATAAAGCATACATGCATAATCATAGCATTCGGATACTCATGTTGCAGCTGTTGCCGTGTATCTGTTGATGTTTGCCTCCTACTATTGGTTGATACAGATCTCTCCAGTAAATCCTCCTAGCAGAGTTGGGTGTGTCTGATCTCTCCATGTAGAGCCAACCCCTTAAGCAGAAAGTGTCTATCCTTTCCTGCCATTTCCCCACTGAGATACATCCTCGTGGATGACGGTTGCTTCCGTTCCCTCCCTACACGGGATGGGTTGTCCCTATTGAGTTCTTTCCTCATTAGGATGAGTCTTGTTTCAGTCTGCCTTTTTTGGATCGATCCTAAATTGGCTTCCTGTTGATTGTCTCCTGTATTTCCCTGGGGCATAAATGAATAGTCGCTCACTAACCGGCACTCATTCATCTTATCCTCAGCGGAATTTTGGGCCTCTACCTACAACCCGGTAGTTGTAAGTCCTATCTTTATGGTTTTCTACCCACAAGCTGGTAGTTGTAAAATCCCACATTCTCCCCTTGGTGGAGTTAACCCTTTGTGCTCATCCCGATGATGACTGGTTACTTTTCCATTGGCCTCTGCCTACAAACCGGTAGCTGTAAGTCCTATCTTTGTGGTTTTCTACCCACAAGCTGGTAGTTGTAAAATCCCACTTTTATCCCCTTGTTGGAGTTAACCCTTTGTGCTCATCCCGATGATGACTGGTTACTTTTCTGTGGGTTTCTGCCTCTAAACCGGTAGATGTAATCCCCTCTTTGTGGTATTGGTAGTCTTGACCCCTCTGGATACTTGCCTTGATCAACCATTATTGTCCCCATTGGGTCTTCCACTTCTTTTTGGATACTTGCTCCGAGTAAGCAGCTTTATCCTCTTTTGATTGGTCATCTTTTGCATACCTAGTCTGGTACCCAGATGCCTTTCTTTTCGGTCGATTATTCATTTAACAACCTACAACCCGGTTATGGATAATCTTCCATGCGAGTGTATTATCTACGTTTTGACGGCTATAGATAATATGTCTTATGTTTTTTCCGGTTTTCAGACCGAAGAAGTTTCCGACGATCAGGTCGATGCACTTATGTTTTTTCCGGTATTCAGACCGAAGAAGTTTCCGACGATCAGGTCGATGTACTCATGGCACTCAGGCCAATTTTCCGGTATTCAGACCGAAGAAGTTTCCGACGATCGGGTCGATGTACTTATGTTTTTCCGGTATTCAGACCGAAGGAATTTCCGACGATCAGGTCGATGTACTCATGGCGTTCAGGCCAATTTCCGATTTTCAAATCGAAGAAGTATTCCTCCTCTCCGTTGGTGTCGGTAAACGCCATTGCTTCGGTGTCGGTAAACATCGAGTCTCACCCCAGTCATCGGTAAATGTCTGGTCATTTTTTTTGATGTCGGTAAACATCATCTTTCGGTGTCGGTAAACATCGAGTCTTTCTCTCAGTCATCGGTAAATGTCTGATAAATTCCCCAACTAGAAGTCCCCAGTAGAGTCATTTGTAAATGTCCTATCTGGTTTCCAGTTGCAAATATTTGTTTGTCTCTCCCCAATAAATTTCTCATCCCCAGTCATCGGTAAATGTCTGGTCATTCTTTTTGATGTCGGTAAACATCATCTTTCGATGTCGGTAAACATCGAGTCCCATCCCAGTCATCGGTAAATGTCTGGTCATTCTTTGTTCTCTTGTTAATAAAATCAAAATCCCCAGAAGTCGTCGGTAAACGGTTTGTCTGGTATCACCACAAAGATTTTGTTCCTCCCCAAGCGGAGATGCCATCGGTAAATGGCCCAGTTTTCTTCGATATCGGTAAATATCGAATTCCCAGTTGCAGCAGCCATCGGTAAATGGCCTTGATATCGGTAAATATCAGGTTTGCTTGGAAGCCACCATCGGCAAATGGTCTTGCTTCCTTCCTACATCAAATTATTTCCCAGCAACCATCGGTAAATGGTCTTGCTGAAGTTGATATCGGTAAATATCAAGTTTTTAACCATCGGTAAATGGTTATGTTTTTCTCAAGTTTGCTTTTCCAGCAGCCATCGGTAAATGGTCTTGCTGAAGTTAAATATCGGTAAATATCAAGTTTTTAACCATCGGTAAATGGTTCTGTTTTTCTCAAGTTTTGTTTTCCCAGCGGCCATCGGTAAATGGTCTCGCTGAAGTTGATATCGGTAAATATCGAGGTTCCAGTTCTCCAACCATCGGTAAATGGTTTTGCTTTTCTGAAGTTGTCATGCAGTTGTCATCGGTAAATGACGTGGTTCTTCTTGTATTATATCCAGTCGGTGCAAATTTCTACGGTTCTTAGTATTCAATCCCTGTTTACCCTGAAAGTCTGACAGCAATCGCTATCATCCGTTCGGGTCCCCAGCTGATTGAATAGGGGCAGCTGTAACACCTCAAATTTGCACCTATCATTGTACATACATTTTCATATTAGGTCATAGCATATCATGGTTCATTGCATAGCATTGCATTGTCCTCAGTTGCCTCAAGAGCAAGCAAGTCAAGAATTAGGTCAAACTGATCAGGAGATCAGTCCACCAAGCAAGCAAGGTTGTTTCTCAAGGAGCCAAGGCCCTAGGGTTTGTCCAACAAGTTCACATGACTTGGAGGTCCATTTGAAGTGTTTAAGTCAAAGATTGGAGGCTCAGAGGTCACCAGTCCATGCCCAGTCAGTCAGAAACCCTAGAAAGTCAAAGTTGGTCAACTGTGGTTGATTTCATTGGTTTTGATGGATGGAAATGGTTTGAGAGAGCTTATTCATGTCCCAATAGGCCTCATATATCATGGCAGTCAACATCATTGAAGAATTTGAAGCCAATCAGAAAATTTCCAAAAATAGAAACTGGACCTGTAATTTTAACTGCCAAAAATGGAAACTTCTTGATCCCAAACTTACATCATGATACAAGCTTCAAATGAATTTTTGCCCAACATGAAAGTTGAAGATCTTGTTCTCCCATTTCCAAAAAGTCCAAGAACTCTCAATTCCCATGCATGGTTGTCAAGATATGATTAAATCATTTTCACAAAATCTTGAACTTCAAAAGGCCATATCTCTCTAACCATTTGGCCAATTTTGGTGGGGTTTTTTCCTACAAACCACATTTAACCTCCTCTTTCCAAAAATGTAAATTTCATGTGCCAAACCATTGCCAATCAAAATGGCCCTTTTTGAACTATCATGTTTATTTTCAAGTGTGGTGCAAAAATGGACTTTTGAAATAACCACTTCTAATCATTTTTGCCAATTGGAAACACTCAGAAAATGCATTTTGGACATGTTGGAAGGCCCATTTTCGCAGCCAGCTCATGCACATGTACCACTTGAGTGGAATTGCACCATTAACCAAAACACACTTCAATTAACAAATTTCTGTTTTACCTCTCACTAATCCAAACTTAGCAAGCATTAATCAGCACATATATTGCTTCTTTTCCTGCTCAAAAGAACCCTAGAAGCAGCAGCCTCACACGGACAAAAAGAACAAAAACTCTTTTCTCCCAAAAACAGAATTTCTTCATTTTGGATTCTGGTTGAAAAACTCAAAGGATTCGAGCTAGGTATTGACTGCTACATCACATACCATCACTCTTGAGCCCATTGAAAGCCTTATGTCACCACTGTAAGCACGGGACACAGACTGTTTTCAAAGCACACTTCCATGGCAAATCGCGATTGGAGCATTTTCAAGCCTTGCTGAGCCAAAGCCTTCCATCCATTCATCAACACCAACACCATAATGCATCTGTTTTGACAAAGCACAAGGAAATAACCACTGTTCCAACTCTTTGCTCCAAATTTGGTCAGGTAACGAGTCTTTCCATTTCCAAAATCATGAGATACATCGTGTAGATCTTTTTACCATGAGTCTATTGAGCTTTGAATCGAAGGAAACGGTTAAGAATTGAGAGAGAAATTCGAAATTTAAATTTGTTGTTCATTTATATTTTTGCATGATTTGTCCATTTTAGTTTGATTTGAGATTATTGGAGCTTGGTTTAGGTTTGAGCATGCTTAGATGAGCATTTTGATGTGTTGGTTGTCAATTTTGGTGCAAAAATTGTGTTGCTGGGTTCTACTGTAATGAACATGCGAAAACTGGGTTTTCTTTTTGCTGTATGCGATTCTGGTTTCATTTTGACACGACTGTTAGATCCTTAGGGTTTATTTGTTGGCTGTGCATGTGGTTTTTTAAAAGAAACACGTTGATTGGCCGGTGCATAGTGGGCCATACAGATCGTTTATTGGCCACGGGCCCCACCGGCTGGGATCCCAAAATCCCATCATTTGAACAACATCATATCACTGCACAGGCACTGTTGTTGCTGGCTTTCGGTTTTAATTATTTTGTTTTTCTTTATTTTTTGCCCTGCATGTGTTTCCAAAAGAAATAGCATAACCAGACGTGACAGTTGGCTAGGCAATTGTGCAGTTGGCCGCGGGCCCCACCGGATGGGATACTGAAACCCCATATAATTGGAATGATAACAATCCACTGCGCAGCATGTGCCATCGGTTCTTAAAGTTTTTTTCTAAATATTTAGTCAAAAAGCATTTCCGCTGTGCCTGCTGGTTTTTAAAAGAAACATTTTAATTGGTCCATGGATTTACTGTGCCAATCTGCCATTGGTCCAGAGGCGTTGACCCCTTTATTCAAATGAAGCGCTGGGCTTCGTGCCTGGCATTTTTTTTGGTCGTTTTGATTCCCACTTCGAATCCGGCTGAGGGAATTGTCCAGCCTTGCTATTTCTCTTCACTAATTCATTTTTTATTTCATTTAATAAACTTTGAAAAATCATATTTCATTCATCTCAAATCCAATTTTAGTGGGAATTTTTGCATCATCTTCATTGTGATCCCTAGTTTTTTATCATTATTTTTACTGATTTTTTTTGGATGAGTATTTTTTAAAGGTGCTAGGGTTTGTTCATGTTGACCATTTTTTGTACCTTTGGCCAATTCTCTTGTGAAATTGTGATGCATTATCCATTTGATCTGAAATTTTTTTGTGCTTAATCTACACTCATCCATGCTTATTTTGGTGTAAAGATCATGATTTTAGCTTATGTGGTTTGAGAGCTTTGAATTTTTGAAGTAGGGTGTGACAACTTGTGTCACACCATGGATGTGCAATTTCATGAATTTTGATGACATGCTTCCTGACTTCCAATTGACCTAAAATTTTGCATGAACCTTCTCTTATATGTCTAGTTCACATGTGAATTTTCTTAGAATTAATTGTGCCATTTCCTATTTGTTTGAGATTTTTCTCCCCTGTCTAGTCAAATGTTGACTTCGTGTGATACATGTTGCCATTCCATTTGGGAAATTCTCATACTTTATTGGATGATCATGAAATTTTGCATGAGATAACTAGACATCTTGAGCTTTGCATTGGTGCTGATCCCATCCATTTCTCATCTGTTTTCATTTAGTTATGATTTTTTTGAAGATGACACATGTTTTGTTAACCTCTTTGTGCACACTTGAAATTATGTTGACTTCCGGATTTTAATTGACCATCTTCCCATGATCCAAATGAGCTGAAATTTTATATGCATGTCATTATGTGGATTGTGATTGAGCATGAATTATTTTATGATTTTTGGATTTGATTATGTTTGGGTTTGAACCAAGTCTTGCTGTTGACTTTTGTGTGCCCTCATTTGCCATGCTTTGACTTCTTTGGTCTATGAAATGATGTTGATGCATAATATGAACTTGAAACCAATTGGGTTTGCTTCTTAAATGATTGAATTTGATTTTGATTGGATATGGCTTGCTGTTTTGACTTTCTCATTTATTTTTGACCCTAGGCTTGTCCTAGTGGTCCTGTGGCTTATAATTGAGTTCATGTTTCAGGTTAAGCTACAAGTGCTTCAAAGAAACTTTTGCAAGTTGATTGGGTTTATCTGTTTATCATGAGCTAACCTTTGTTTTATAGGTGATATGACTCATATGACTTGAGTCTTGTGCTTTGCACATTTGTCCCTCTGTGTTGACTGTTGTTTCCCAATTCCTTTTGCTTTGACTGTTGAACTGTGTACTGATCTGTTTGACCATTTCAGGTACCATTAGTTGCTTAAGTTCTTTGAACTTGCTTTGCTTTGCTATTTAGCAACTTGCTTGAGGTATAATTCCTTTTTCTTCATGTAGTCTGGAAGACCTGGCCTGTTACTTGGCCAGGCAACTGTCTGAAGTCCTCCTTAAGAGGCAATGTTTGTGAATGTTTAAATTGTCCTTGTACAGAGTCAAAGACCTCCTAAGTGAAGAGGCAATTGGCAGAACCAAGGGATAAGCAACCTATCCCCTGCTATTCAGTGTGTCTTCTGTTTTGCTCACACCACTGTGTTGATGCATTACAGATACAAACCCAAGATCTTGTACAATTGTACAGTTGAGTCAGTATCAAATGTGTAGAAGGGTTCCCACTTTCTGAACCCACACATTCTTGTCAAATGCTCTCCCTGGCCAGGGATAGAAGCAATGAGGCACACCCCTCATCTCCTTTCGTCTGCTTCACCTTAGCCCCTCAATGGCAAGGTTAAGAGCAACACTCACCCCATTCCAGAGGTTTGTTTGTTGAGGTTGATATGACCCCTCGACTAAAACCTAACCCTTGTGTGAGCCCCTTGTGTGTATATAGTTTGTGCTACCTGTGCTTGTGTTTGTTTGACTTGCTTCCTGTGCAAGTTAGGTTTAGTTTAAACTAATCCTTGTTTGCTTTTGCCCTCGTTGCGATCCTTTCTCTCGCCCTCGTTGCGATCTAGCCTTTGCCTTTCTCTCGCCCTCGTTGCGATCGAGCCTTTTCCTTTCTCTTGCCCTAGTTGCAATCGAGACCTTTGTCCCTCCGTAGCTGAACTACGGCAACTCTGATTCTCATGTTCAGATGAGATACGTAGGCACGAGACGCGATGTCTTGTCGAGTTTGACTAACAACTACCACTAATTCTTTTCTCTCGCCCTCGTTGCGATTGAGACCTCCCCTTTCTCTTGCCCTAGTTGCAATCGAGACCTTTGCTTCCTGTGCAAGTTAGGTGTGTGTGTGGCTTGCTTCCTGTGCAAGTCATGTTTAGGATAGGTTGGCCCTTGTGCCATTTAGCTAGAAACCTTAACTTAGGGTTGACTTTGCATGACAACATCTAGGCTCGAGTCGTAGTCTCCCTAGAGTTGTGTCTCCCTCTGTTATCTGGTTAGGCTAGATCCTTTATCCCTGCGTAGGGGAACTACATCGCTCTGATCTTCATACCAGATGAAGTATGTAGGCGGGAGATTGAGCTGATCTCTCCGGGCGCCTTTTTTTCTTTTTGTGTGTGTTGTTTGACGATTGCTAGGCTCGAGTGCCTGACTCCTTAGCAATTTGTTGTCTGTTTGTTTGAGTGTGTGCTTGACAGTTATAGGCTCGAGTCCCCGACTCCCTATTAACTTGTTGTGTTGTTGTGTGCTTGGAAGCTGATGTAAGACCCTCGAGTGGCATTCGGGTTCTAGTGTGTGTGCGTTTTGGTTCGGATGCTGATGTAAGTCCAGTGATTGGCATTCAGGCTCCACGTTTGCCTTTGCCTGTGTTTGTTTGTGTGCGTGTCAGCCGAGCTACGAGTGCTCTGATTCTCCTTCGTCCAAGGAGATACGTATGCATAGGATGCGACATCCTAGCGAGCATGTGTCGTTTCCCCGGTCCGAACTACTTCGACTCTGATGTCTATGCCTGATAGACTAAGTAGGCCCAGGATACGATATCCTGCCGAGTCATTTTCAGTCAGTTTCTTTTGTCTCTTTCAGCCAGTGTGTGTGTGTGTGAGCAGCATTTTAGCAACCATTTTCCCTTCTTTTTGTGCGTGGATCCCGTAGAGTACTACAGATGCGTAGGGGTGCTAATACCTTCCCTTCGCATAACCGACTCCCGAACCCATTCTCTTTGGTCGCGAGACCATGTTCTTTCCCAGGTTTACTTCGAGCGTTTCCTTTCCCTCTTTTGGGATAAATAACGCACGGTGGCGGCTCTGTTGTTTCTTTCTTTTCCCGCCGGTTTTTCGCGTAATGCGACAACAGGCCAAGAAGGCAGTTTACCAAGATCAATATGACTTTAGCACAAGCATTGTAGGGTATGCTAAAGGCAAATTTAATTACCCTCAGAGATCCGCCTGTAAATCCCAACACTACTTCTCCTCGTTATAATCCCAATGCCAGGTGTGCATATCACTCTGATAGCCCCGAGCACGATACAAACGATTGTTGGTTGTTGAAGAATAAGATTTAGGATATGATCGACGCTGGAGAAATTGAATTTGATCCTCCGGAGACTTCTAATGTCATCACTGCTCCTCTGCCCAATCATGACAAGACTGTTAATGTTGTAGAAGATGCTGATAGCGATTGCGACTTGGATAGCTGGATTTTCCCAACAATTGGTGACGGACTCAATAATTGGAAGGCTGAAGACACTATCCCGATTTCCTTTAGTCAGGAGTTATTGTTATTTCTATTTTAGTGTTTCAAATTTTGTAATTTTTTAGGGCATTGTGTCTATACCCGGGCACAATAGCTAATTTTTCAAAGGTTTTTGTCATTTTCATAAGCATATTCACATTCATTAAATCAATGGACTTTTTGCATTCAAATATTGCGCTCTTTATCTTTCCTGTCATCTTTCAAATAAGCTATGTTTTCTTACACACACTCACGTAACAAATTGCAGATCCATATCCACTCTGGATCCTGTTGATAATAATTCTGCTACTGTTAATTATGGCTTTGAAAATCCGATCTACCAAGCCGAGGATGGAAGTGAGGAAGATTGCGAAGTACCTGGAGAGCTTGCCAGACTGTTACTGCAAGAAGAAAAGACTATACAGCCGCATGAGGAATCAATTGAAATTGTAAATCTGGGTACTGAAGTAGACAAGAAAGAAGTCAAAATAGGAGCAGGCGTGGAAAACAGTGTCAAAGAAAGATTGATTCATATGTTACGTGACTATGTAGAGATTTTCGCTGGAAAAATCAAGAGATAATATGGAATGTCAAGAAGCTTTTGACAAAGTCAAGAAATATCTCCAAGAACCTCCAATTCTGGTGCCGCTAGTTGAAGGAAGACCTCTAATCATGTATTTGACCGTGTTAGAAAATTCAATGAGGTGTGTGCGGGGGCAACATGACGAGTCTGGTCAAAAAGAGCATGCAATATACTACCTTAGCAAAAAGTTTACCGACTGTGAAACAAGATACTCACTGCTTGAGAAAACTTGTTGTGCTTTGGCTTGGGCTGCTCGCCGACTAAGACAGTATATGTTGAATCATACCACTTTATTGATTTCTAAGATGGAATATATTTGAGAAACCTGCTCTCTCCGGAAGAATAACAAGATGATTACCGAACTCTGCATGCAGTTCAAAATAAAACACCATAATTCTTCTCCGTACCGGCCAAAGATGAATAGCGTCGTAGAAGCTGCTAATAAGAATATTAAGAAGATTATACAAAAGATGACAGTAACATACAAAGACTGGCATGAGATGTTACCATTTGCTCTTCATGTTTATCGCACTTCAGTACGCACTTCGACATGGGCAACTCCTTTCTCTTTAGTCTACGGAATGGAAGCCGTTTTACCAGTGGAAGTTCATATTCCCTCTCTAAGAATTATGAAAGATGCAGGCTTAGACGAAGATGAATGGATTCAGACTCGACTCGATCAGATAAATTTGATTGATGAAAAGAGACTTGCGGTTGTTTGTCATGGACAAATATATCAGAAGCGCATGACCCAGGCATTTAATAAAAAAGTCAAGAGACAGGTGTATCAAATTGGCGACTTGGTGATAAAGCGTATCATTCTACCACAAGGTGATCCTAGAGGCAAATGGACTCCCACATATGAAGGGCCATTTGTAGTTAAGAAGGTATTCTCTGGTGGAACCATGATGCTTACTACAATGGATGGCAAAGATTTCCCGCATCCCGTGAACGCGGACATAGTTAAAAAATACTACGCATAAAAGTGACCCGCTAGGTTGACATATCTAGGCAAAAGTAAGGGCATCCCGGCGAATCAAAAGGGTTCGGGAAAAAATTAGGGATAAACATATAAAAATGTACACCCGGCAAGTCGAAAACCTGAAAAGTCGGCTTGGGCAAAAAAGGGTATCCTGGTGGACTAAAAACCTGAAAAGGCGGTCCAGGAAAAATTAGGGATTAAAGTGTATGACTATGTCCCGTTCTCGATCAGCCTCACCAAAGTCAAAGGGACTGAGCAAGCCAATCACTTCCATTCGACAACAAGGGATGAGATGCTTGACGGCATAATAGCAGTAGCAGTATTTAAATCAATAGGACTTTTTCTCATAGTTGTTTTTCTTTGCTTTCTTGACAATTTCCTCTTACTAGGATTTCTGTCTCCTTGTATTAAAATTGCCTGTTTATAGGCCCTCTTTCAAAATTAATACAATTGTATTTCCAAAAAGATACTTTTGTTTTACTTTCTCCATTTTGTTTGCATAAACGTCCATTGATTTAATTCGAATTAATATATGCATGTGAATATGATTGATGTTTACCGAACATACATGCATAAAATAGGAATAAGAATTACTAAAAGACTTTAGGATCGAGGATAAGGTCTAACCATGCTTCCCAACAAATCTGGTTGCAAATCCCAAATGTAACACCCCGATAAAAATAAGATAATTATTTAATTTAAGTTATTTATTAATTTAATTAAAATAATTGGAATTATTGGATTATTATTATTATTATTATTGGAATAATAATTATTGGAAAATATATAAGTTGGAAATAAGGAAAAAGAGTTCAATTTTTTGGTAAAGAGGGTTTTACGTGAAAAGCAGAGAAGCGGCTGGAAAGAGGAAAAGGGCAAAGAGCAGAGCAAGAGGAAGAAGGTTGGAGAAGAGAAAAAGCTTGAAGCTTAAAGGTTCGCCGGATTAATTCAGGTAAGGGGGGTTTATCATCGTTTAATGGGTATTATAGATTAACATGTAATGGGTAGTGATAAACCGTGGAATTGACCCCAATTGAGATGATGAGTGCTGAAAATTTGTGATGAATAAACTGTGTTTAAGCTGTGATTGAATCGGTAATTGTGTGAGTCGTGATTCCCCGAGCGTATCGCTTTTTACGGAATTGGAATCGGAGGTCCGGAAGTCCTCCAACGGCGGAAAATGCGGAGAATTCTGCATTCTGCTTCGTGTTAGCGCAGGAACAACTTTTTGTCTTGCGTTAACCGGTTAACCCAGGGCGTTAACCGGTTAACACTGTTGTGAGTTGTGGAAATATTGCTGTTCTGTCTGCGTTAACCGGTTAACCCAGGGCGTTAACCGGTCAACACTGTTGAGTTTTGCCAGAAAGCGTGTTCTGTTTGCGTTAACCGGTTAACCCAGGGCGTTAACCGGTTAACACTGTGGGAAAAGAGAAAAAATTGATAATTGAATCTTGTGTACGTTTTGGAATGGAATTATATAGTACTTAGTTTATGTCAAAGTTGATTATAAGTTGATTATGTTGAAAACATTGTTGTGTTGCTATTATTATTCTGTTGTCGGAATTTAAAGTCGTGTATGTCAAAGTTGATTATAAGTTGATTATGTTGAAGACATTGTTGTGTTGCTATTGTTATCATGTTGTCGGAATTCATATGCATTAAGTCGGAGCTTTGCTCACACCACGTTGGCCTGGATTGGCAAAAGTTGAAAGTTGAAGGCTTAAGCCTTGATGCCTCGTTAAATTGGCAAATTTTAAGTTGGGAGTTTTACTCCAAATGGTACCACATGCATGACGAGTCGAGTCTCATTAGAGTGGCATTTTGTTGGTTTGTTGTATGAGTATTTAATTTAATTGAGCAGTGGTGCTTGTGTTGATATTGAGTATGACGTTTGAGTTGATGTGCCGTTACTGAATGCGTGATGTGATTAGGGTGATTAATGTGTCAAATTACTTAACATGACATGATATTTTATAATGCTTTTTATACCGATTGAGGAACTCACCCTTACAACTATTTTTTCAGGTAATGAGCAGTGATTGAGTAGAAGCTAGTGCTTGGAGTCTAGTGTAGTCTCCTTAGTGGGTCATGCTCTGATAGATGTAACATCGGGACGGGATGTTTTACCTTGTTGAATAATTTTACATGTAATGTGTTACATGTTTTGCATGATTGATTTGATTTCTATTCCGCTGCGTATTGTGCAAATGCTTTATGTTTTGAATTAATGATAGAGCATGACAGTTATTATGGTGAATGGTGTGAAATGATTGTGTGACACCCTTAATTGCATAATTACTCTGATTGATATATTGTTATTCTAATTAAATATTTGGGGTGTTTTAGAAGGGTGTTACACCAAACCCCAACAAAACCAATCATTCCTAGAAGAAATTGGAACTACTAGACAGACTGGTCATCTCTTTTATCCCCAGTCAGGTTCTGTTGAACATTTCTACCATCAGATAGAAACCGAGTATCCCCAGCTAAGAGAGGGTCATCAATACAAATGTCTCCAACCAGAATATCTGGATTTATTTTCCCATGGAAAATTTTTTCAGACGCATAATTCATTCATACATAATTTCACAGCATATGCATGCATGCAATGTTCGCATTTATTTTCAAAAGCATAACACATCTCATGCATCATAACATGGCATGAGGCTAACTTTTTTGTAGGTTAATTATCCTCCTGGTACAGTCAAAATAAAGATTCGTTCACACGGATCTTTATCAATTACATTCAAGATTCAGATACATCTTTCAGATATAATCCGTATCAATATTCATTATGACAAGCATTCTGATATCCTTCTAATGATGGCATCTTTAAGCCCATCCCAGACATTTATTGCAAATACAACATATACAAATATTATCAGATATAGCCTAACGTACGACTCATTCTGATTCAGCCTAACGTATGGCTCCTTCAATTGTTCCAATACGGTCTAGCGTACGACCCATTTGGATACTCATCCCCTCAGATACTACCTAACGTACGGTACATTCTGAAATGTAGTCTAGCGTATGACTACTTTTTATCTCAGATACAGCCTAATGGACGGCTCATTCTGCTATTCAGATACGATCTAGCGTACGATCCATTCTGATCTTTATTTCTCCAGATACAGCCTAACGGACGACTCATTCTGCTAACTTAGATACTACCTAGCGTACGGTACATTCTGAAACGTAGTATAGCGTACGACTACTTTTTATCTCAAATACAGCCTAATGGACGGCTCATTCTTCTATTCAGATACGATCTAGCGTACGATCCACTTTGATCTTTATTTCTCCAGATACAGCCTAACGGACGGCTCATTCTGCAACTCAGATACATCTAGCGTATGATTCATTCTGATCTTTCATCCCCAGTGAAGTCGCCAGCCTAATGGACGACTCATTCTGCAACTCAGTCTAGCGTACGACTCAGTGTGACACCCATGTCTCCAGATATGGTCTAATATAAGACGCACTCTGAAGCTCTCATCATCAAACTTTCTGGATGGCATCTTTAAGCCTATCTCCTCAAGACTATCCTTTAATTAACAAGTGCAAATTTTCGGGGCATTCTAAGTGTTCAATAATCTTCCACCTCCAGATCACGAATGGCGTACATCTCATTCTAATTCTCTCGGTTTAAGAATATTGAACAGGGGCAGCTGTCATACCCCAAAATTCGCCTATTAATTTTTATACTTTCAATAGAGGTCTATTCATTTTTCAAAGGAACAAAGATCCAGCACACAGGCTACCAAATCCAGAAGATGACCTGAACTGTCATGCTCGCTAGGCGAGCAAAACCTTCTCTAGGCGAAGCCCACGCTTTCTCCTTCGCTCCAGCGAACCTTGTTGATTTTGCTACTGGAATGCTCGCTACCTGCTCGCTAGCTGCTCGCCTAGCGAGTAAGTACTAGCTATGCTATTATCCAAGTCTGGGAGCATTCGCTGGAACACTCGCTGAGTCTTCGCCTAGCGAACCCTTCGCTGGCTCACTCGCCTAGCGAAGCTTGCGGATATACAAAAATTCTGGGCCTGAATTGCCTTCAGTCTGAGCTCACCAGGACACAAAAAAATCAGCTATAAATTCCAAGACTTCATTTGAAAAGGGGAGGGAGGAGAAAAACCCTGGAGACAACAGGAGATCATCTGCACAAAGGTTACCTCCACCAACCCTAGAAGCTAATTCAGAGAACTCATCTGCACAAAGGTTACCTCCACCAACCCTATCAGGCATAAACCCTAAGATTGCTCTGCAAACCCAACGGTGCCACTCAACTTCATTCGATCCCTCCAATCAGGTTTGCCCTATTCCCACTACTCTATGCTCCCAATTTGAAATTTCTAAATGTATGAGGCATTATGGGTGAATTTGGAAAGGCGAATATCGTTAGGTTTTGCATGTAGGTTTATATGTGCATAAATGTGTAAAACAATACTCTGAATATTCGATCACGTAATTTCTTAATGGATGCCATAGGGTTTGGGGTTTTCGAAATCGTACTAGTATCAAAGAAGAACCTAGAACCCGCAGTCGTTGGATAGCACCTCGCTAAGCGAACATGTAACGGGGGTTCGCCATGCCCTCTCCAGGCGAGGCAGTAGCGAACATGACAGTAGTTTTTTTTTCTGTTTGCATTCTGATCTGTTATGTATCTGTTTGACATATTTTCTATTGCATTTGCACGCTGTTTGCCTGACACTATTATTGCTATGACTCTTTTGTTCGGTGCAACCCTTGATTGCATCCCGATCCCATTATTCTAACATGTTTGTTGAGTTTTTGTAAGGGCTCCCATGACTCTTGAAGAGATAGCTTGGCATTCCACTTTATTTGTGGGATATCATCATGGAGATTTGTTCTGATTTACTTGGCTAATAACATTGCCTTCGAATACGTGATCTTATCCCTCTCTTTGTTTCCTTACGATATTACGGTCATGTCCCGCGAATGTGGGGATACCCTTAGCAAAGACCCTTTCGATTAAATCATCATCATCCCTAAACAGATAAGTCATAGTCCCTTCGATCAAAAGGTCAATGTCCCTACAAGATGAATCATAGTCCCTCGAACATTGCCTTCGAATATATGACTTTGTCCCTCGATGACCCTTCGTTGTAACCTACGATTAAATGATGATCGTCCCTTCGAATGCTAAGGTATCCTTACAAATGTTGCCTTCAATGACCAATCGACGACCCCACGATGTCTCTTTACATCCAAAGGATAAGACTACTTACTTCCCAATAGCAAGGACAGTTTTACCATCCTAAGGATAGGAAATACATATAAAGACCTTGGTTAGGTATAACTCTTGAATGCTTGCCCATAGATTAAAATACTTGTCACACCTCACACTTTTTAAAACATCTTTTAGAAAATCACCACTTGGTATACATTCGCACCAGAATCATCGTCGAGTTATATTTTTCTAAACATCTTTCAAAATCAAACGAGATAAACACTTTGTATACATTCGTACAAGAATCATTACAAAGTTAAACTCTCCTTTCAAAATATTTTCTAAACACACCACATTTCTCAAACACTTTCTCAAACAAGGAAAACATAAGTGAGTTAAGCAATTAAGAGCCCATGGATAACCATGGATACAAAGGGTGCTAACACCTTCCCTTTGTATAATGTACCTCCCGAACTCAAAATCTAATCAAGGTCTTTCCTGTTCTTTTCCGCCTTTCCTTATTGGATAAAAGAAAAGTCGGTGGCGACTCTTGCTATCCACAACATAGCTTTTCAAAGCAAAAACACAAAGTCAGTTCACCGTATCACAGACACGACCCATGTCAGCCCCTGCATGGAGAAGCTGTAATTTGGAAGGACACGGCCCGTGTCAATGAGGTCTTATGCGCTGACACGGTCGCCCGTGTCAGCTGACACGGCCGTGTCAGCAAGCGCAGTCTGATTTTTTTCAAATTTTTTTACTGTTGGCACTTGGGCCCACCACCGAATTTCCCCCACTAAATCCATTTTATCACCCATTCTCTCCTCATTAACCTCTCCTCCTACATATTCTCTCACCTCCATCTCTCTTTCTCTCAAAAATACCTAAAAACCTCCATTTTTCTCTCTTAAAGCTCCATACTTTGACCTCATATCTCCATCCGTCTTCACAAAAGTTCCTCCATTTTCCATCCTCGACCTTCCTACGGTAATATTTTTTCCTAATCTCTCTTTTCAATTTCTAGTTTCTTTTTGTTATGTGCAGGTAAGAACATGTCTCGCCGAGTAGACAAAAGCAAAAATGTGGCAGAATCATCCCGGCCACGTCAAAGGGCGAGAAGAACCCCGAATGAGCACGACATTGTGTTCGAAAACTTGGAGCACCAAAAGAGGTATGTGGTTCATCTTAAAAGAAAATTAACCCCCACCAAATACATGTGTAATGGCACTTTGCAGGAATTGGGATTGCAAGATGAGGCTTACTGTATGTTCCACACCTTAGGAATGTTGGAATTCATGTAGTTAGAAGCGCCAACTTTCGCGCGCATTACTCTTGAATTCTTGAGTACCATTGAATTTAAGCTGAAAAATAAGTGGAATGGAACGGAGAAAGAATACTACGGGACATTGCATTTTCTATTATTTAATACTGATATGGAATTGTTTATGGATGAGTTAGGGAGCCTCCTAAAACTCCCAATCGTAGGCCCTAGAACGGTGCCCGATACTTTTGTCCCGGCAGAATTTTTGACTGCTATAACAGGTAACACTAAATATGTTTCCAAACGGGCAAAAGCATCGGGTATCCATAACCCGTGTTCCAGGTACGCGAAGAAGGCTATAGTGTACACCATGTTTGGTCGCGGAGATAACATCGGTGCCTCCACCCAAAGGGAGCTGTTCTTTCTGTACAGTATGGCATCACAAACTCATATCAACGTAGCAGCATTTGCAGCTGACTACCTAGGTAGAGTTGGTCGCGCTACTTCAGGCGACATTTCGGTTGGCGACATGATCACACAGATTGCCGATCATTTTGGATTTGGTACCGCACTTGCTGACTCTCCACAGGTATCGGGTAAAAATAAATTGGATATGGCCGCATTGATCCAACAAGGCATGATTGTGGTAAAACAAGATTATTATTCTCTTATTTGCCAAAAATTCCATGTTCTTGCTATACCCGCTTATGATTTCATCAGTATTACTAACAAAGCCAACTGGGTTTATGACAATCCCGACATGGATGAGGGGGACGAAGATTTTCTTGACTCCTTGCCTGCAGATGAACATATGGAAGGTGCACTAAGAACCGAGGAGCCGTTTTACCATCAACCGCAAGAACCGAGTCAAGCTTCAGGGTCCTACTCCATGCCACAAGACCAATGGGGTTGGATTCAGGATGATTATCGGTCACCTTTGCACGGAGCAATCTAGGCAAGGTGAGGAGGTCACCAGGTTCGAAGTTGAACAACACCGTCAAGGGACGGTTTTGGATGAGATGAATGCGATGATGCAACGCATGATGTTGCATTTTCTGTACCCGCCCCCACCTCCACAGTAAAAATTGTGAGTATCCCTCTTATCTTGACAATAAACAATGCGGATAATGTTTGGTTCAAGTGTGGGGGGTTTTAATTATTTTGTATTTTATTTTTAGTTGTGTCTGTCTGTTTTGTTACTTTGTTTGTCATTGTGTGGCTGTTTTATTTCTTTAAGTTACAGAAAAAAGTAGATTGTGCTGGATAAATGATGGACTAGTGACCAGTGAGGAAAAGACGCAACCCCAGATTTGCTCCCGAGGCAACCTAGAAGGTGATACAGCTGAGAAACAAAATGTTGGACGCAACTTGGCAACTCTAGACCGAAAGAGGGGAATGTAAGCCCAAGCTGAAAAAGAAGTTGTCTGTCATAAAGAGTGGTTTGGAGCCTGCAAGCTTATCCAACATGGTGAGATTTCAACATAACCAAACACAAAAGAGCGTATTCAGGTATGATTTTATCTCTCTAATTTTGCATAAGTTCTATTGATACAACACAATACAAAGACGCACACTGAGGCACATTGTTTATTTTCACCCTTTTAGCCTTTCTACCCATCCATAATATTGTATTTATCTGTTGTTAACCCTGTTGAGCCTGTACCCCATTGTTTGTGTAAACCGTGATGTTAACCATAAGCCAAAAACTTCCTACCCTCGCTCGGCATGCCTGTTGTAGTGTAAAATTAGTGCAAAAAGATAAGTTTGGGGTGGTAATCCTTAGAAGAAATTTTGGAAAACGGGCAAGTGCAACAAAAAATAAAGAAAAACTATGTAGAAACATCCGCTTCTACCAAAAAAAAAGAGAAAAGAAATGAAAAATAGAAATGAAGTATAAGCACTTGCCTAGGTCAAAGACTCATGCATTAATGTGATACTCAAAAGAAAAAAAACTTGAGTGAAAAAGAGTCAAGTTGGACAACACCCCATAAAATAATTTGTGCACAAAGAAAAACAGCAACATGAATGTCGAGTTCTAAAACCTTTGTTATCCATTTTCTTGTCTACCCCCACCGTACCTAAGCCCCATTACAACCCGGAAGACCTCTAAAAGTGTGTGAATTTGGTTTGTGTAGTTAACGTAGAATCTATTCAAAAATTAAGAGTTGATATTGCATACCTTGATATCATGAGTGCTAAACACCTTAACCTAGAGAGATTTGGTGAGTAGTGTGAAGAAGTTTGCAGGTGAAGGAACACTCTGATATGATAATGCAGTGGATAGTTCGAATGGGTGAACCAGAAGCTTAATCAGAAGGAGGAAGATAAGTTGCGAATAACATCAGATGTGTTGTGGAAAGAAGAAAATCTATGGCTGACCTCTACGTTGTCTCTTACATCACTTGAGGATAAGCAATGAGATAAGTTTGGGGTTGTGATCGGTCATCATTTACACTTAGTTTTCATCATCCATCCAGCATGAATCTTCAAGAATCGGTAACATTTTGTTCGTTATTTTAGTTGATTTCTTAAGTTTATCGCATTTTATAAATTTCTACTTGTTTTATGTCGCATTTTATGCGTTTCTATGTAGTAATGTTTGGTTTCCAGGTCCAACAATAAACCCGAAAGATTCGTACCGGAAGAATGGAAGTTAAGGACATCATGCAAAGAGGAAAAAGACAAGAACAGGGGCCTGACACGGGTGCCTGTGTCAGCATGTGCAGAAGAGAGTTGTTGGAATCAAGAATCCAGGGTGCTGGCACGGGTGCTTGTGTCAGCTGACACGGCCAGTGTCAACAAGGGCTAAAGATTTGAGCTTTACAGAGAGCCAACACGGGCGGCCGTGTCACCTGACACGGCCCGTGTTGGCCAATTTGCCCCGTTTGCTGATTTTTAATGTATTGACCCCTGTGTAGGTCCCGAGGGCAGTTTGGGTATTTCGCGATGTTTTTAGTTGATTGGAAACTATTTAGTCTGGATTTTGGAATAGAGGGTTGGGGGAGACTTTTTGATCGTAGAAGAAAATAGACAGAAAGGATAAGCAAGCTTGCAAGGTGTTTAGAGGATAAGAGATCTCCAAGATCGGAAGAGTTTGAAGATCAACCTTCATCAACAACAAATTGTGATGTCTCTAATTTGTAATTTACTGTCTTTGAATATTATGAGAAGCTAAATCCCTCAATGCTAGGGGGTGTCCCTGAATTGCTAGTGTATGAATACTTTTTCTATGTTTTTATGATCATTGATGTTTTCTTTATTCAAATTATTATACAACGTTCTTAATGCTTTACTTTATCGGAAAAATGAAATTTTGATCTCTGGTTAAGGTTTAGGTCGGACAAACCGCCTAATCGTTTGTGGTATAATAATACTTCGGTTTAATCACATAGGAATAAGGATCAAACCGTAGTAGCCGTTAATTCTTGACTAATTACATATTTCGTTTATGGATTAATTTTCCAGATATAATCAGATCAAAATGGTACCCGAAGATATAGAGAACACCATATTCATTATACCTTGGGGAACGTTTTGTTATAGAGTGATGCCTTTCGGTCTAAAGAATGCTGGTGCGACTTACCAAAGAGCAATGACTACTCTTTTTCATGATATGATGCATAAAGAGATTGAAGTTTATGTCGATGACATGATTTCTAAATCGATTGATGAAGAGGAATACGTTGAACATTTGTTGAAGCTATTCCAATGTTTGAGGAAATATAAACTCCGCTTGAATCCCAATAAGTGTACCTTTAGTATTCATTCTGGTAAGTTGTTGGGCTTTATTGTCAGCGAGAAGGGTATTGAAGTTGATCATGCCAAGGTCAAAGCAATACAAGAGATGCCTGCGCCCAAAACTGAGAAGCAAGTCAGAGGTTTTCTCGGTCGCTTAAATTATATTTCTAGATTCATTTCCCACATGACTGCCACATGTGCACCTATATTCAAGCTTCTTCGGAAAGATCAGTCTTGTGATTGGACTGAAGACTGCCAGAAAGCTTTTGATAGTATCATTGAATATTTGCTTGAACCTCCGATTTTGTCTCCACCTGTTGAAGGAAAACCATTGATCATGTATTTGATTGTGCTTGAAGATAGTATGGGTTGTGTTCTTGGTCTGCAAGATGAGACTGGAAAGAAAGAATTTGCAATTTACTACCTCAGTAAGAAATTCACCGACTATGAGACTCGGTATTCTATGCTTGAGAAAACTTGTTGTGCATTGGCTTGGGTTGCTAAGCGTCTGCGTCAGTATATGTTAAATCATACCACTTGGTTGATATCCAAAATGGATCCAATCAAGTATATATTTGAGAAGCCTGCTTTAACTGGGAGGATTTCCCGTTGGCAGATGTTGTTATCAGAGTATGATATTGAATACCGATCTCAGAAAGCGATCAAAGGTAATATCTTGGCTATCCATTTGGCTCACCAACCAATTGAAGATTACCAGTCAGTGCAATATGATTTTCCTGATGAAGAGATTTTGTACTTGAAAATGAAAGATTGTGATGAACCATTGCTTGAAGAAGGGCCAGAATCTAGTTCCCGTTGGGGCATGGTATTTGATGGAGTTGTTAATCAATATGGAAATGGCATTGAGGAACTGATCATTACTCCTCAAGGCACGCATCTACCATTTACAGCTATATTGGCTTTCATATGTACGAACAACATGGCAGAATATGAAGCTTGCATTATGGGGCTTGAAGAGGCCATGAATCTCAGAATCCAGTATTTAGATGTCTTCAGAGATTCAGCTTTGGTTGTGAATCAGATCAAAGGTGAATGGGAGACAAATCAACCCGGTTTAATACCATATAGAGATTATGCGAGGAGGATTTCAACTTTCTTTACAAAGGATGAGTTTCATCATATCCCTCGAGATGAAAACCGGATGGTAGATGCTCTTGCAACGTTGGCGTCAACGATTATGGTAAAGTATTAGAATGAATTTCCCAATTTGTTTGTGATGCATCTTGATAGACCAACTCATGTGTTTGCTGTTGAAGAGATCAAAGACGAGAAGCCGTGGTATTATGACATCAAATGTTTCCTCCGAAGTCAGATTTACCCGTCTGGGGCATCATTCAAAGATAAGAAGACTTTGAGAATATTAGCCGGTAATTTCTACTTGAATGGTGATATACTATACAAGAGAAACTTCGACATGGTTTTGCTCAGATGCGTGGATAGACACGAAGCAGACTTGTTGATGACTGAAGTGCATGAAGGCTCCTTTGGTACTTATTCCAATGGACATGCAACGGCAAAGAAGATGTTGCGAGCAGGTTACTATTGGCTGACAATGGAATCTGATTGTTGCAAGTTTGTGAAGAAGTGCCACAAGTGTCAAATTTATGCTGATAAGATTCATGTTCCTCCGACACTATTGAATGTTATTTATTCCCCATGGCCCTTCTCCATGTGAGTAATTGATATGATTGGGATGATTGAGCCCAAAGCTTCGAATTGACATCGTTTCATTCTGGTGGCAATGGACTACTTCACCAAATGGGTTGAAGTGGCATTGTATGCGAATGTAACCAACTAAGTTATTATGAGGTTTATCAAGAATCAGATCATATGCTGTTATGGTGTGTCAAGTAAGATCATTACTGATAATTGATCGAACTTGAATAACAATATGGTGGAAGCTCTTTGCAAAGATTTTAAGATTGCACATCATAATTCTTTTGCCTACAGACCCAAGATGAATAGGGATGTTGAAGCTGCGAATAAGAACATTAAGAAGATTATTTAGAAGATGGTTGTCACATATAAGGATTGGCATGAGATGCTCCCGTTTGCTTTGCATGGTTGTCACTTCAACAGGGGAAACCCCTTTCTCTCTTGTATATGGTATGGAAGCAGTGCTCCCTGTAGAGTTTGAGATTCCTTCATTGCGTGTGCTCATGGAAGCTAAGTTAACTGAGGCTGAATGGTGTCAGACTAGGTTTGACCAGTTGAATTTGATAGAAGAGAAGAGATTAACTGCCATGTGTCATGGTCAGTTATATAAACAGAGAATGAAGAAAGCTTTTGATAAGAAGGTCAAACCTCGTGTGTTCAGAGAAGGTGACCTTGTGCTCAATAAGATCTTGTCGTTCAAACCATATTCTAGGGGAAAATGGACTCCTAATTATGAAGGCCCATATGTTGTTAAGAGAGCCTTTTCAGGCGGCGCCTTGACTCTTACAACTATGGATGGTGAAGAGTTCACTCGTCCTGTGAACATAGATGCAATAAAGAAATACATCGCTTAAAAAAGAAAAGAACAACTCGCTAAGTTGGAAACCCGAAAGGGCGACTTAGGTAAAAATGAGCGTCTCGATGGATTGAAAACCCGAAAGGGCGATCCAGGCAAAAATTAGAGACATAAAAACATAAAGAATTTTCCGATAAGTTGTGTACCCCACCTTGGGGAAACTTATGCAAAAATTAAGGACTATGGCAAGTAACTGCAGTCTGTTGATCGACCAATTTTGGAAAAGCCTTAGTTGAGCACAAGGGTGACGTCGATTCATCATCCCAGCAGCGATCAAGAGCACAGTGGATATCAAGAGTTGGTAGAAGGACTAAGGATCATTTGTATTCAATGTAACCCTTTTCCATGTAAATTACCATTTCCAACATTGTAAAAATCTATGGAGTCTTATTATTTATAGATTACCATCCCATTAAATAAAGTTGAGCTTTTGCCCAATTGCTTCTACTCTTATTTACTTCAGCCAATAGTTTAAATTTTATTATGATCATTTTGGAAATTTAAAATTTTTAATCAAAATCTTTTCTCTTAAAACATATAAAAACAAGAAATTTTCAAAGCAAATTAAAAGGAAGTATCAACAACACTTCAAAGAGAAGCAAGTCCTTAAGTGCTAAGCATCAGAGGTTCCCCAAGCAGTTAACCCTTCGGGTATCCCTAGTTGTGTGTGTTGATCCGATTTCCCTGCGAAGTGTTTGTACCCTAGCGGAGTTCCTATTTCTTTTCCCCAGCTAAGTTGGTTAATTCAGTACCTTGGGGCGTGTTATTTTCCCAGCAGTGTTTCTATGTTCCCCATCGGAGATCGCATTTCTTTTGCAGGGATGATCTTTAGCAAAGTAAGATGTTTTCCCTAGAAGATCACATTGGTTTCCAAACCAGTCAGAGTTTCCTTCTGGTTTCTGAGCGACTGCTTTGTGTTTATCTCATGTATGGTTGTCTCCCATTTAATATGGCGTTGACCTAAAATTCCCTACAGACTCGATAACTTCTCCTCTCCTCAGTAGATCTCCTCAATCGTCTAGATTTGAGCCTTTGGTTGGTTTATTTTTCTATTCTCCAGCCGTTTGTCCCCCTCTATTTGTGGATTAACCGAGGATTGTATCGATGATTCAAATTCTTTGCGACACCTTTGTATCCTTTGTAATCGTTTTGTCAACATAATAATCATATAAATATACATATACATTCATATAATTTCATAATTGCATATTGGCACCATTATAGATTCTCATTCTTTGTATGGTGGTACTTTATCCCCATACAAGTTCAGTGTCTGTCCTCCCTCAATTGTAGAGTGTCAGCCCCTTAGGAAGAAAGACTTCAATCTTTCTCCTCTTCCCCACTAAGTTGTTTCCTCATTAATGATTATCACTTTAGTTTCCTCCCCAGTTGTTTATCTGGATGGAATCACTCCCCTTGAGTTATGTCCTCATTGGGTTGAGTCTTAATTGACTGTTTCTTTCTGGCTCCTACTTAGATATATGCTTTGAGTCTCCTAAGAGCTTATTACCCAGTAACTGGTAATATTCTTCTTAGTTTGCAGTTTGTTATTTCTTGCCCAATACCCGGCATAAGTACCCCTGTTTTCTCAGCGGTGGAGTCCCTAGTGGATTCATTTTTTTTTGAATTCCCAGAAAGTATATCCTTGATATGTTCACCCTAACCGGTGACGAATATCTTTCTCTCCCCTGCCTGAGTCTATCCTTGATATGTTCATCCTAACCGATGAAGGATATTCTCGTCCATGGTATTCTACCTAGTAAAAAGGTAGTTGTAATCCCTATTCTTGTTCCCCAGAGAGTTAATCCTTGATATGTTCATCCTAACTGATGACGGATTTCCTTCTCTTTGCGGTCTTCTACCTAGTAACTGGTAGTTGTAAATCCTGCTTTTGTTCCCTTCGCAAAGTTAATCCTTGATATGTTCATCCTAACCGGTGACAAATTTTCTCTTTGATAGTATTCTATCCAGTAACTGATAGATGTAATTTCTATTTTATCTCCTCACAGAGTCTATCCTTGATATGTTCATCCGAACCGGTGATGGACTTTCTCTTTGATGGTCTTCTATCCAGCATTTGATAGATGTAATTCCTACTTCTTGTTCAGTTGGTTTATCCTTGATATGTTCATCTTAAACGATAACGGATATCCTCCTTGACATTTCCCAGGCAAGTCTATCCTTGATATGTTCATCCTAACCGATGACGAATTTTCTTCCCTGTTGAGTTTATCCTTGATATGTTCATCCTAACCGATGATTGATACTCTCATCCTTGGTCTTCTACCTAGTAACTGGTAGTTGTAAATCCGATTTTCTGTAGTTTTCCCCAGCAAGGCTATTCTTACCCAGTAACCGGTATTGAATACTCCCTCCTGGCATTTCTCAGTAAGTATATCCTTGATATATTCATCCTAACCAATGACGGATGTCCTCTCTGTCATATCTTTATTGTCTCCTCACCCAGTAAAAAGTAGTAGATAATAGATTTCTGCTCCTCCTATGTTGAAATTTATTTCTTCCCCAGTTGAGTTGAGTGTGTTTTTCCTTAGTGAAATCTCTTTCCCTGCATGATTATTTCAGTTTTATCCTGACTTACTCGTATCCCCTGCATATGTTGTTGTTTCCCCGACCGAGTCTTTCCATTTTATATGGAATTCCTCTAGTCCCCCAGTAGTTTTAAGTCGTAGTCTGGCCTATGCATAACTCCTTTTTCCCCTAGAGTCTCTATCTCCCCAGTGAGTTTTCCTTACGGAATACATTATACTCTTGCGGACTTTCGGTCTCTGATTTCTTTTCCTTTTGTGGCAATATTTCCCCATACAGAATTTACTTTTACATTCATATCATATGCATCATGAAGTCTCTTAAGGACCAAAATTTGTTTCTATATGTTGTTATTTAAGGCCATTCTATTGAGTCGACATGAAGATATCAACCTTCGCCTCCTCAATTAGAATATCCTTAAATAGCGGCAGCTATAAGACCCCAATTTTGACCATAAGATCCCTCATGCAATTTCATCATAAGCATTAGCATTGGGATCATCACTTGGCATCCTCCTTACCCCTCTTTCATTGGGTTTGTTTTGGGAGAGATCACCAAGCACTATGTGATTGTATCATACTTGTATATCATCATTTTACTAACCAAAATACAAAAATATGTCTTTGCATTTGCCTAACTCTTTTGTAGGTAGGGCATGCTCTCCATTTATCTATCAAGTTCATATATAGGGTTTGAGACCCTCATGACAAAGAGAAAAACCATGAGTTGATCCAATAATGGTTATGAGCATCATATATGAGTTCCATTGATTCCTACATGTTATATTGATCGAGTTTTCTTCAAGAGTTAGGAGGTGATTTGCCTTGGAAACCCTAGTTTGACTAGGTATCTTGAGTAACTTCTCCAACAAGCTATCTCACCAATTGATCAAATTTCCCAAGGGAAACTTTAAAATTCATCATCTTATGCATATATGATCTACCATGAGCCAAGAAATTCAAAAAATTTAAGGTTAGCAAGTTGGTTGATGGTGGTTGGTCAGATGAATTCATCTGATCAAAAGTAGGTCTCCCTAGACCCTATCTCCTAGAATTTTCAGCATATGAAAACAATTCCAGGAGCAAAGTTACTCTAAATGACATTCCAAACAACTTTCATGTTGAGACCTAGATCTAGTTTTTCTTGGAAAATCATTTTCTATGTTGAAATATTATAGGTTATTTTGTCTAAACACTAATTTGAAAGTCAACTTCCCAAGGCCATAACTTGCTCAATATTTATGAGATTAAAGATTTCCAAGTTGCACAATCAAATTCAAGATGTCTACTTCAAATTTAATGTTTGGAGTGAGATCTAATTCAACTTTAATGAGCATGTGATATGAGGTTACATTATACATCATTTTTGACCTATACCATTGAACAAGTGATTTTTCCAAACTTCAAAAATGCATAACTCTATCATTCTAAATCCAAATGATATGAAATTGGTGACCATTTTGAAGGTCTTTGAAAGATCCACACTTTATTCATTTGAAGCTCACCTAAAATGTTAAGCAAGGTGGAATATTGAGATATATGGCTTGACACTTAGAAACATTTTCAACATGTTGAAATTTCCAAACTTCCACCTCAAAATTCTCCGTGTTCCAAGCTCCAAATGAAAAAGTGTTGAACATCAAACTTCTTCCCCTTGATCCAAGATTTCCAAAGAACCTAATCTCATGCATTTTGGACAAGAATTGCTAGGTATGCGCATGGCTTTAACAGGGTTGCATTATTAGAGAGAATTAAAACTCAAAACTTCAGCTCACTTTGCCTTGCGAATCAAGCTTCCATTCAGACTTCATTTGGAATCATTTTGGACCTTTTTGCATTGCATCATGGGCCTGCACATGCCCATGCACTCGTGCCATCAACATTGCTAAAATTGGACAAATTTTGAAGTGTGCAAATATCATTCCATTTGGCTATAAATAGCATGCTTCTGAGCTCATTTGAAGACAACTTTGCGCGTCAACTTTCCCCCCATTGAAACCCTCTCATTCCAAAGGAAAACCTGATAAATTTCAATTTGAGTTTGAATCTCAACTGTTGGAGATTCAAAAACTCCAGGATCCAAAGCCTTGCAACCTCATCAATCACTTCCTGCTAGCTTCTCAAGTGTGATCAGATCGTGTTTGGAGCAAGAAAAATCAAGAACTGCATAGTATTGAAGGTAATTTTCAGAAAACTTCATCTCTTCGATTCTCACTCAGTTCTACTCAATTCTCTTGGATCTTTGGTTGTTGAAGTCCTACCAATGTAGGCAAGAAGATTGAGTTGCTTAGAGGTCAAATCGAAGCAACTCATTTGACACACCTCAAAATTCAACTCCTCATATCTTTTTATATATTTGGAGTTAGTTGAAATTGAGGTCAGATTCATGCTCTACGCCATTTTTTCTTTCAGATCATGTCCTCCATTTTTATTTTAGTGATGGTTGAGGGTGGACCAGTCCGGTCGTGCGTTGGCACGTCTCCCAGCCACATGATCTTGCCATTTTATTTTAATCTGAGGCGTTGGTTTTGATTACCACGCGTGTGCGTTCTGACTAGGTTCCATCATGGAACGCGCGTTGTAATCCACTTGATCTGCAACCTCAATTAATGAGGGAGATCAAGTGGCTCACGTTTTTTTCCCATTTTCTGATTTTTGTTTTATTCCTTTTATTTTCATTAATTCATATTAATTTTAATATTGATCCAAAAAATATGAGAGTTTCACAAAAAAAATTCAAATAATTTCCTCTTTCATATTCTGTATTAAAATTATTTTTTTGGATCATTATTAATATTTTTCATGATTTAATTGATTTTGTGATTATTTTTAATTGTTTAAAAATACTGTTAAGTCTTTAAAAATTCTGAAATTTTTTCTCCAAGGTCCTTTGACCTTGTTTGACCTATGATAAATCTCATGGCCATTTCTTTGGTGTTTTGATGAGGTTTTAGGAATTTGACAAACCATGTAAAATTTAAATGTATTATTTTAGTATTTTTTAATTTGAATAAATGCCACATAATTTTGTTGACCAATTGTGATGACTTGTTTGAGTTTGACTCTTGCTGTTGGGCATTGGTCAAGGTTGATTTGACTTTGTCAAGTTAATATCATTGGATTTAGGGGATTGATGGAATGTACATTCCATGTCCCAAAATGAATGAATGATATTAATTTGGTAAAAGTCCTCCTTTGACCAATTTGAGTTTTGATCCATTCCCCTCCCTCTTCATCTTATTCCCCTTCTTTATCCATCCATTTCATTTGGCCTATGATATCTCAAAGTCCTAAGGCTAGTTGATTAAAAAATCAACATAAGTATGGATGAGATTAGGCCACCTCTTTTGCATATTCTTTTTGTGTGTGGTATGTTTCATGAGCGTAGTCCATTATACTATGTCTCTAACATGCATTAACACCAAAATTCTATTTCCCGACCTCAAATAGTTGTGACTCCTACATAATTCCAATTATGATTGCTTAACATAGCGCTAAATTTGTGACACAAAAGGCATAACATTCTATTTAGTGAGATTGTAAGTCTCCCCTCTTTCATGGTATTGTGTGTAAACTTGGCATTTTTCCATCCTTTGGAAGATGTCTTGGCTCAAGGATTAATGCTTGTGATAAGTGGGTTGAGTGTTCTCCAAAGAATGTCTTAAAATGAAAAGCAAAAGAAAAACAATACTAACTTCTAACTCATTAACAACTAACTTTTAATTTCAAGTCATTTACTTTAATGTCATTAAATTTTAGTCTTCATTCATTTGCCATTATTCATACCATTCTAATTGTTTATGTTAATGCAATTTTCACTTTGTCCACTTGGACCATATTGTGTGATATATCTTGTTTGTATATACTTTGCTTGTTTGTGTGGTCTTTGACCATTAATGTACATAATAACTACAAAAACCCTAAAAAACCTTTGTGTGGACTTTTGGCTTGATCTTGGACAAATGGACTTAGAACTTAGGCAACATTCCTATGATAAAGGACTTGGCCAATGCCAACTTTCTATGAAACCAAGTGCTTGCAATTTGAAACTTCATCTTATACATCATTCAAGATCCCTCTGAGTTTATCTGCAACATGATTATTGTGAAGCTGTTATTTTGAACCTGTGACTTGTGGAACTCATCTGTTACATGGGCTAATTTGAAGAAGATCATGGAGTGGCTAAAGCTTGGATGTAGCTATTTTTATTTGATGCCTTTGCTCTTCAAGATAATATAATTGTGCATTTGTGTGTTGCTTGATTCTAAATGTCCAAGGGAATACTGGGTTTCTATTGACATTCTTGTCTATTGGATTGCTACCCATTGGTCAGATCTTTTCAACCCTTAACTTTTAATTTTGTGCATAAGATTAGTCTCTTCATTTTCTCCCCATATATTTAATTTCAAAATCTCTCCCTCCCTTTTCAAAATCCTATTTGATTGAACTTATTTTGTTCTAAACTTTGACCACTTTGCAAAAAGATAGAAACTTTGGCCTTATGCAATTTCATTTCAAAACTTCTTTTCTTAAATCAAATTTGTAAATAAACTTAACTATACTTGACTTAAACTTTCAGAAAAGCAAAAAAGACCTAACTCATTCAAACCACTTTCAGGCCTTTGTGCCTTTCAAACTTAATTTTATCACAAACTACGATGTTTTGATCTCTCATTTTTATGTTGGTACGTAAGCATAAGTTTGAAGGTCTTGTCAAACACAAAAATATAATGAATCGAATTCTTTTCTCATCCCCCTATTCTATTTGTTTGTAAACATAATTTTTATACCAAATACATATGCACACAAAAAGGGCTCCCTAGGAGTACCTAGGACACTTTGGGTGCTAACACCTTCCCTCTGTGTAACCAACCCCCTTACCTATAATCTCTGACATTTTATTAGTTTTGATTTGAAAACTTCTTACTTTTGGGTTTTGTTCGTACTTTTTCCCTTTTCCCTTGGAAACAATAAAAGTGCGGTGGCAATTCTTGTTATTTGATCTCTAGCTTATCCATAGCTTGATGATCATGAATTTACCGCTACATACCGTACCTTACTGTGTTCCTTAGTTACTTTATCTCTCATTAATCCGTCCTTTTGTGCGTGACCCTATAGGTTTTCGCGACATTAGCAATTATATTAAATCACATATTTAACATAATAAACAGTGAGCGGTATTTAACAAGACATCACTGCTAGCCAAGACACGAAAATGTCATGTGATTTGACAAATCCTTTTTTGAGAATACTTATGTGTATAATTACCCTTTTGCCATTATGTCTATATTGAACACAAGACATAAATCGTGTCATCCTTGTCCAGTTCAATATTGGGCCCTTAGATATTTATCTTGTTACGCAGGATGGGCAAATTCCATCTAGGTCACTCATGTCCCTCAGCATGCTTCGTGGAGTACCCATCAACTGTCTTTATGGTCATCTGGTTACAGACAATGTTTGATCAGCAATAAGGCACTCGACTCTATATCTAGGGTCCATAGTGGTTTCAGGTCGAAGGGTGGTATACACCACTATCACCATGAGAATAACTTATGACACTTTGAATAACATTCTAGGTAGTATTCTCATAGCGGGTAAATCCAGTATAAATATTACTCTTAATATTCATACCTATGTTTAAGACTTGATAACTCCTTATCCATGATCCATGAGATGTGATCATCAGTCTATATACATAATAGTCTTAATGCTTTAATGTTATCCCATTTTACAATAAAGCTCGACTAAGAATACTTTAAGAATAGTGTCCTTATGTTTAATGGGATCTCATGATTAAGTCACACTTGATACATTAAACAGACTAGCTATTCTAGGGACTTTATTAAACAAACATAATAAAGACAAATCCTTTTATTATTAATAAATAATTCGATACAAGTACCAAAAGTATTGGCCTCTATGGCTTACACCAAGACTTCACATGTTATTTTAATCAAGAAATTATCAAGAGTTTGGAGTTTGTTTGCCTTGGAAACCCTAATCATCTGGGTATCTTGTGTGACTTCTTTAACAAGTTTCTTCAACAATTGATCAAATATTTCAAGGGATACTTCACATTAAATCATATGATGCATATATTATCCTCCATGAGTCCCAAAAGTCAATATAATATCAAGTTAGCAAGATGGTTCATGGTGGTTGACTAGAGAAAGTCAACTAGTCAAAACTGGGGTTCCCTAGACCCTATCTCCTACAATTGTTGTCATATGAAAATGATTCCAAGAGAAACGTTACTGAATTTGATATTACAAAAAACTTTCATGTTGAATTCAAGAGCTAGTATTGCTTGGAAAGACATTTTTTATGATGAAAGATTATAGGTCATTTTGTCTGAACCCTAGTTTGGAGGTCAACTTCCCAAGACCATAACTTGCTCAATTTTTATTATATGAAAGCCATTCAAATTACATTATCAAATTATAGATGTCTACTTCAACTTTGATGCTTATACTAAGTTCAATTTCAACTTGAAAATGCATGTGCCAAGAGGAAACATTATAGGTCATTTTGGGCCAATACCATTGAACAAGTTATTTTCCTCAACTTCTAAAATGCATAACTCCTTCATGCCAAATCCAAATGAGGTCAAATTTGTGACTAAATTAAAGAGGTTTGAAATAGATACAACTTTAATCAAGGAACGTTTCTCATTTGAAGTCCATAGAAAATGTTATTTGGAAGAAGTGAACATTTGACTTGGGGCTTAGAAAATTTTCAAATATGTTTGATTTCTCAAACTTCCACCTCAAAATTCATCATGTTCCAAGCTTCAAATGAAAAAGTGTTTAACATGAAAGTTGTTCCCCTCGATCTCACCTTTCTAAAAAGTCCATAATCATCTCATTTGGACAAAGGATGAAAGACTTGCACATGGGTGCAATATGAAGAACCATTTGGATGATTTCCACTTCCACTTTTCATACACGATTGCATGGCCTTTCAACATGAATTCAGCATGATTCACACTAATTTTTGGACCTAATTACATCACTTGATGGGCCTATCAGACGCCCATGCAAGCGTGCAAAGAGAATTTCTCAATTTTTCCAAATTTGGAAGTGTGTGGAAATGAATCTCATGACCTATATATAAGACCCTCATTTCTCAGAATTAAGGACCTCATGCCCAAACTTTGAACTTGAAATCCCAAACCCTCACCATTGAAGGAATATCTTGAAGGTTTTCTTTGAAAATCGAGATTCAAATCTCCATCAGCTTTGAGATTGAAACTCCAAGAGTCCATACCTTTTATTGATCCTAATCACTTTCAACAAGCATCTGAAGCAAGACCAAGCACAATTGGAATCAAGATCGTGCCAATCTGAAGCTCCATTGAAGGTGAATTTTCTAAATTTCCTTCTCTTCGATTCTCCCTCAATTCTTCATTATTCTTTGTGATTTTTGGTTGTTTGAAGTCCTATCAATGTAGGCAAGAAGATTGAGTTGCTTTGAGGTGAAATCGAAGCAACTCAGTTCATGATCCTCAAAACTCAAATCCCTAGATCCTTTTATATACTTGGAATTGGAAAAAATTGAGACCAAATTCGTGCTCCTGAGCATTTTTTCTTCAAATTAGTGTATTCATTTTCCATTTTCATGAGGTTTTTGTTGGACTAGTCCGGTGGCTCTCACCGAAGAAGATGACCGGAGCTAGGGATCCGATGGTGTGTTGGCTTGTCCTGAACCATCTGATTGTAAGAACAAAAATTGTTCTACAACAGATTCCATGATTTTGATGATAACAAAGGATGAAACCAAAAATGGCACCCTAACGAAAAGTTTCTAAGTGTGCAGGGTTCTAAAGAAAGAAGAAATAAATCTGATGATGTCATCAGATGCACAACAAGATCAGATACAATTTATCAAGTATCAGAAGCATCTAAAGTGGAATCTCGTTTCAAGAAGCTCTGACTCTGGACAAAACTGCAAAGTATCAGAAGCATCTGAACATGAAGTAAAGTCTAGAAGCTCTAACTCTGAACAAATGCCTTTTGTAAACTCTGAAGTTATATGCGCCATCTGAACTTTCAAGAGATAACATCAGAAGCCAGATTCCCAGATACACGAAGACTCTAATCAGAATTGTTAATCATGATGAAGTAACGTTTAAGCCAAGTTAAAGTTCTGCAAATGGATTTCCTCAATTAGAAAGAGACGTTAATCTCCACTTCCAAGAGAGAAGATACTACTTGTGGTAAGTATTCACTTCTAAGAGAAAAAGTCTCCTGCAGAAGCTATTTATGGAATGGCGTAACTACATCTTTATATCCACCAGATTCAACTCTACTTCAACTCTATTTCAACACTACTTCAACTCCTATATAAAGAGAAGAAATCAACTTTCAGTAAGCAAGAAATCACTAGCCAAAACTATACTGAAATTATATCACGCTCAAGAAAAACATCCTTGTTCTTCAAAGATTTTCACTAAGCTTTTGCTTATCAAGTGAAAAATTTGTTCTTAAGTTTGTAATATTTGCTTTCCTAGAAGCACTCTAGATTACACATCTTGTATCTAATTTTTATTTGATTTCCTCAAGTGACTCTTTGTAGTCTGTAGACTTGAGAGGACTAAGAGATTTTCTTCTCTCTTAGGGGTTGTTTGTAATCTTTCAAGATTAGTGGATTAAGTCCTTGTTGAAGGCGAAATCACCTTGGCCGGGTGGACTGGAGTAGCTTTGTGTTATAAGCGAACCAGTATAAAATCACTGTGTGATTTCATTTTGCAAAAGCGCTTATTTTTCAAACAATTCAAACCCCCCCTTTCTTGTTTTTCTCACCTTCAATTGGTATCAGAGCTCCGGCTCTGTTATTGATTTTCAAATCAAACACTTAACCGTGTAGAGAGATCCAGTGCGAGAAAAACAAATGGCTCACTCAAATGAAAGAGATTCTTACAATGCTAAACCTCCTGTTTTTGATGGAGAAAAATTTGATTACTGGAAAGACAGAATCGAAAGTTTCTTTCTGGGTTATGATGCTGACCTCTGGGACATTGTCACAGATGGATACAAACCTCCAGTCTCAAATGGAGCTGAAGTTCCCAGAAGCAAAATGTCAGAAGATCAGAAACGTGAGTTCAAAAATCATCACAAGGCCAGAACAATACTTCTAAATGCTATATCATACAACGAATACGAAAAGATCACCAACAGAGAGACGGCTAAAGATATACTTGACTCTCTGAAGATGACCCATGAAGGAAACTCCCAAGTCAAGGAGACGAAGGCTCTGGCGCTGATCCAGAAATATGAAGCCTTCAAGATGGAAGATGACGAAGCTATAGAAGCTATGTTTTCCAGATTCCAAACTCTTATTGCAGGTCTTAAAGTGCTACACAAAGGATACACGACTGCAGATCATGTTAAGAAGATTGTCAGAAGTCTGCCAAAGAAATGGAGACCAATGGTTACTGCTCTGAAGTTATCAAAGGATCTGAACATTATCAGCCTTGAAGAACTTGTTAGTTCTCTCAGAAGCCATGAGATAGAACTAGAGGAGGATGAGCCTCAGAAAAGGAACAAGTCAGTGGCGCTGAAGTCCAGACCTGAAAGACGGAAGTCAGACAGAACCAAAGCTCTTCAAGCAGAAACTGCAGACACTGATGGCTCTGAATCTGAAGACTCTGATGATGAAGAAGAACTGTCCCTACTAACCAGAAGAGTTAAGCAACTCTGGAAAAGGAGGAACAACAACAACTTCAGGAGATCAAGACCCAGAGGGGATCGATCAGAGTCAACTTCAAAAGGTAAACCTAACAAAGATATTACCTGTTTTGAATGTAAAGAAACAGGTCATTACAGAAATGAATGCCCCAAGCTGAAGAAAGATAACTCTAAGAAAGAAAGCTTCAAGAAAAATACCTTCAGAACAAAGAAGGGATTAATGGCCACCTGGGACGACAGTGAATCCGAATCATCAGAATCTGACTCTGATGAACAGGCCAATGTAGCTCTTATGGCTACCACATCCAGCAGCTCAGATGAAGAATCTGAAGAGGTATTTTCTGAACTTTCTAGATCTGACTTAGAATCATGTTTTTCAGAAACTCTTACCTCTCTTCAGAAATTAAAACAAAAAGTTAAAGACATTAAAGGCCTTCTTAAAGCAAAATCTGAAGTATGTAGTAGACTTGAGACAACAATTCTAGCACGAGATGATACTATCAGATCTCTAACGATAGAAAGAGATGGAGCTAAAACAAAAAGCTTAGAATTAGAAGAAACGTTGTCTCAAGCACCACAAACTTCAAATGAAATTATTTATAAATATGAAGAAGCCTTTCAACAATTTCTGAAGAATGGGATAAATAGGAGTATTATGGCATCCATGATTTATGGAGTAGGTCAGAATAATAAAAGGGGAATTGGGTATGATTCTGAGGAAAATAAAACCTCTACCAGTAACCAAATTAAATCGCCCTTTTCATACCACTACACACACACACAAGAACACAAATTTAAAAATGCTAGAAGACCCAAAGTTGTAAGAAACTCTGGGAAAACTAATCTGAAAGGACCCAAGAGATTCTGGGTACCGAAAGATAAGATCATCTATGTTGCAGATATCCTATGCAGCAAAGTTCAGACACCAATCATGGTACCTGGACTCTGGATGCTCGCGACATATGACGGGAAGAAAGTCTATGTTCCAAAGCCTGGAACTTAAAGACGCTGGATTTGTAGGCTTCGGAGGAGATCAGAAAGGAAGGATCAGAGGCTCCGGAACTATTGGAAATGGTACCCTTCCCTCTATATCTGATGTTCTTTATGTAGAAGGATTAATGCATAACTTGTTATCCATAAGTCAATTAAGTGATAACGGTTATGATGTAATCTTTAATCAAAAAACGTGTAAAGCCATTAGTCAGAACGATGGCTCTGTCCTTTTCACAGGCAAGAGGAAAAACAACATTTATAAAATAAATCTTTCTGATTTAAAAGATCAAAATGTTAAATGTTTAATGTCAGTTCACAAAGAGCAATGGGTATGGCATAGACGCTTAGGCCACATTAGCATGAGAAAACTTTCTCAGCTAACTAAACTTGAGTTAGTCAGAGGCCTGCCTAAACTGAAGTTTTCTTCAGATGCTCTGTGTGAAGCTTGTCAGAAAGGAAAGTTTTCAAAAACATCTTTTAAAAAGAAAAATGTTGTTTCTACCTCTAAGCCTCTGGAGCTTCTTCACATTGACTTATTTGGTCCTGTGAAAACAGCATCAGTCAATGGAAAGAAGTATGGACTAGTAATTGTTGATGATTACAGCCGCTGGACATGGGTAAAATTCCTAAAGCACAAGAGTGAGTCTCACTCTGTATTCACCAGTTTCTGTTCTAAAGTGCAAAAAGAATTTGACTCTAAAATTGTTAGAGTCAGAAGTGATCATGGTGGAGAATTTGAAAATAAAGATTTTGAAGAACTATTTGATTCTAATGGAATATCCCATGATTTCTCCTGCCCTAGAACTCCACAACAAAATGGAGTTGTAGAGAGGAAGAATAGGACACTCCAAGAAATGGCCAGAACCATGATCAATGAAACAAATGTAGCAAAGCACTTCTGGGAAGAAGCTGTAAATACAGCGTGTTATATTCAGAATAGAATCTCTATTAGACCTATTCTGGAAAAGACTCCCTATGAACTGTGTAAGGGAAGAAAACCCAACATTTCATATTTTCATCCTTTTGGATGCATTTGTTTTATATTAAATACTAAAGAACATCTGAACAAGTTTGATTCCAAAGCACAGAAAGGTATTATGTTAGGATACTCAGAACGCTCTAAAGGCTATAGAGTATACAACACAGAAACCAAAATTGTGGAGGAATCAATTCATGTTAGATTTGATGATAAGCTTGACCCTGAAAAGTCAAAGCTAGTTGAAAAGTTTGCAGATTTAGAGATCACTCTGGTAGAATCTGAGAAAACTCCAGAAGCAACTGTCACTCCAGACTCTGAAGAAATTAAATCTCCAGACATTCCAAGGAAAGTTAAAAGTCGTATTAACGTATCTGAAGATTTGATTTTGGGAAACAAAGATGAACCTGTTAGAACCAGATCTACTTTCAGAACTTCTGAAGATATTCCTCTGGGACTAGTGTCTCTGATTGAGCCTACGTCCTGTGATGAAGCTCTTCAAGATAACGATTGGGTGGCAGCTATGCAAGAAGAGTTAGATCAATTCTCCAAGAATGATGTCTGGGATCTTGTTCCTAAACCCAGAGGCACTCATGTCATTGGAACCAGATGGGTTTTCAGAAACAAACTGAACGAGAAAGGAGAAGTTGTCAGAAACAAAGCACGACTGGTAGCTCAAGGTTATAGTCAACAAGAAGGTATTGATTATAATGAAACCTTTGCTCCAGTCGCGAGGTTAGAATCTATTCGTCTTCTTGTATCTTTTGCTATTAATCACTCTATCAAATTATACCAAATGGATGTCAAGAGTGCATTTCTAAATGGTTATATTTCAGAAGAAGTGTATGTAAATCAACCTCCAGGTTTTGAAAATTCAAACTTTCCAGAACATGTTTTCAAACTTAAAAAATCTTTATATGGACTAAAACAAGCCCCCAGAGCTTGGTATGAACGTCTAAGCAATTTTCTTCTGGAACAAAATTTTATCAGAGGGAAAGTTGATTCTACACTCTTCTGTAAAAACCATAAAAATGATCTCGTGATATGCCAGATTTATGTTGATGACATTATTTTTGGTTCCGCTAATATCTCTGTTTGCCAAGAATTTTCTAAGTTAATGCAGGCAGAATTTGAAATGAGTCTAATGCAAGAACTAAAGTTCTTTCTGGGAATTCAAATCAATCAAACTCCAGAAGTCACGTACATTCATCAAAGCAAGTACATTAAAGATGTTCTGAAGAAGTTTGACATGACTGAATGCAACTCTGCAAAGACTCCTATGCACCCAACTTGCATTCTGGAAAAGGAAGAGGTAAGCAACAAGGTTTGTCAGAAGCTCTATCGAGGTATGATAGGCTCTCTTCTCTATCTGACTGCTACTCGTCCTGATATTCTCTTTAGCGTCTGTCTTTGTGCCAGATTCCAATCAGATCCTAGAGAATCTCATTTAACAGCTGTTAAGAGAATTCTTAAGTATCTGAAAGGAACTCCTAACCTGGGCCTGATGTATGAGAAAACATCAGAGTATAGGCTTTCTGGTTATTGTGATGCAGACTATGCAGGAGATAGAATAGAACGAAAAAGCACATCTGGAAATTGCCAGCTTCTGGGAAACAATCTAATCTCCTGGGCTAGCAAAAGACAGTCAACAATCGCTCTATCAACTGCAGAAGCAGAATATATCTCAGCATCACTGTGCACAACTCAGATGCTCTGGATGAAACATCAGCTAGAAGATCTACAAATCTTTGAGAGTAACATTCCTATCCTTTGTGATAATACTGCTGCTATTTGTTTGAGTAAGAATCCTATTTTACATTCCAGAGCCAAACACATAGAAATTAAACATCATTTTATTAGAGACTATGTTCAGAAAGGAATAGTAACGCTGAAGTTCATTGATACAGAACATCAATGGGCAGATATCTTTCATAGCCTCTAGCTGAAGATAGATTTCTTTTCATCTTAGAAAATCTGAACATTAAAAATTGTCCTGAATGAAGTATGGCTCTGAAAAATATAAAATAAGATTCTGATAAAAAACAAATATGATTCTGCCTCTGACTCTGATACTTCTACATTGTTAAGAAGATATCTGAGTTAGAAATCTTCAGAACCAATCTCTTGGTATTCCTGAAGATCAGATACATCAACACGTGGAACTCTGAAGCGTCAAACTTTAGAACTTCTAGACAGCTGTCAAGAAATTCAAAAGGCAGACGTTTGAGTTTTCCTCGAGCAGTGTGCAAACTGTGGGATTAGACATTCATTTATGAGCTGTAATCATTTTTCCCCCCAAGCGTGCTATTTTGAGTTTTGTGTCTAACGCTGGTATGTGTGTCGTTTTGCATGCGTTTTCACTTAAGTATATAAACACTTTTCTCACATTTCACACACTTATCACTCTCACTCACTCTTAAACCCTAAACCCTCTCTCGAAGTTTTCTCTGCAACTCCTTCAGTTCTTCACCTTCTTCATCAATCTTCTTCATGAATGCTCAAGAGCAAGAAGTTTTTAACTTCTCCCAACAAATGGAATCCGCTTCTAATCCCCAAACCTCAAACACTCAAACACCCACTGTTACAGGCGTTACCACAACCCCTGTTTATCAAGAACCTCATATTTTGGAACGTGAACGCCACATTCATCTTGCAACCTCCTTTGAGAATTTGGATGTACTGTGTGAATCGCTGGTAGATTTTGAGAATTTGAGAAGAAACGGTGTTGATCTTACTGAAGATCTTCACAAGCAAGGTTGGGAGAACTACTTCAACAGGCTTTATGGTCCCATTTACCCTCTTCTTGTCAAAGAATTTTGGAGACATGCTGATGCAGATGACCAGTTCATTGTTTCTTTTGTTCTGGGAGTGAAGATTGTCATCACTGAAGCATCAATTGCTTCCTTGTTGAACATGGAGACTACTGGAGGAAAAAGGATTTACAACATTCCTCCAAGGTCTAAGCGCATCACTGAGGTTATCAACCCAACTATCTTCAAAGCAAACGCTGAGGGAAATCCCTCTAAGAACAAGGAGCTTCATCAGAACCTCTGAGTTTGGCTGAAAATAATTCTGGGAACCATTCACCATCGCCCAGCCTCCAACTCCTCTGATTATATTAATGCTGATCAGAAACTCATTTTATATTGCATTCAGAAAGGTATCAAGATCAATCTCCCTGTTCTTCTTTTCAAATATCTAAGGGATTCTGTCAAAGACTCCAGAAACAGCTTGAAGCCAAGATCTTACATCCCTCTGGGAAGACTGCTTTCTGATGTCTTCATTGAGCATGGATTGGTTGACCAGCTGGAAAAGGCCAAGCTGATGGATGATCTGGCTATAGAAACTGGAAGGCCTCTGAATGCCAAAAACCTCAAAAGCATGGGAATCATCAAGGAGATCAGAGTCAAGCCCACTATGGATGTGTCCTGGGAAGCTCTGAAAGATCAGAGGAAGATGCCTCATGGCCTTGAAAGGTTCTTCAAGAATGAACCCAGAGATGCCATTGCTATCTACCTTCAGCGTCTGCTGGATGAAGGTATTGATATTTCTGATTTCAGAATTGAAGACCTTTTGGATTCAGAAGAAGATTTGGTCAGATACAAAAGAGGTCTTTCTGAGAAGAAGATAGCTGAGGAAGCAAGGAAGGCAAAGAAACCCAGACTTGGAGAATCTTCTGGAACCAAAGCTCCAGCTCCTCTGAAAATCTCTTCTTCTGGTAAGTCTATTCCTCCTGTTACTTCTGTAATACCTATGATGGCCTCTTCTACTCCTCTCCCAACACCTCCCTTATTTACAACCTCTGAAATCCCTCCTTCAACCATCAGAACCTCTCAACCTCCACCTGTTCTAAAAGTTGCTCGTAATTTCACAACAACCTCTGACCCTAATCAACTATATCACCATAGCTCTTCCTCATCCTCTGAACCAGAAACACCCCCATACTTTAGTGTTTCTTCATCATCATCCACAGAACCTTCTGACCCTAACTCCCCAACAATAGCTGAAATTTATGCTAAAAATTTCGCTCCACAACCCACAAGACAATCTGAAGTAACCTCACCCCTCCAAACTTCACTTCCACCACAACAAACAACAACCTTACCCTCTGAAACTCAACCATCTGATCCCTTCACCTCTAATATCATTCCACCATTTATTCCCGCTGTACCTGGACCAGACTCTGACCCATTAGACCTAAATCCACTATATGCTTCATCCCCTAGTCTTCAACCAGACGCAGATTCTGAACTTCAAGCAGAATCTGAACCTCAACAAACTGAACCTCAACCTCTAAATCTCAGCCCTCAAAACTCTCCACCTCATTCACCTGAACCTGAACCTGAACTTACCATACCTACCCTTGAGGAGGCCATTTTACAGGTTGCAGAAGCTTCAGTCCAGAAGATCAAGTCTCTGGCTAAAAACTCTGAAGTTAGTGATGATCCTAAATCTGTTAGGACACACTGGAACAGAGTCATTAGTTGGATGACCTCTGAGTCTTATAGGCTGAAGAGTATCTCTGAACAAGTCAGAAATGGCTACATCAGAGACTCTGAGGAAAGACTCCAAGAGAGACTGGCTAGAGAAGCTGAGGCCAAAAGATTAGAGGAGGAAAGATTGGCTAAGGAAGCTGAGGAAGAAGCAAAGAGGTTAGAAGAAGAAAGGCTGGCAAAGGAAGCAGAACTTCTAAGGATTCAGGAAGCTGAAGCCAAGGCTCAGGCGGATGCCGAAGCCCAAGCTGCTGCTGAAGCTGAAGCTCAGCAGGCTCTGATTCAGGGGGAGTCTTCCTCTGCGATCCCTCTGATTCTTAACACCCTGAAAGAGATAAAGCAAGATCAGCAAGAGATCAAGAAAGATCAGAATGAGCTCCGTGCCAGGATGGACAAGCAAGATGCTTTGAATGAAAACATCCAGAACATGTTTGCCATGTTGCTTCAGAGACTTCCTCAACCTCCGAACCCTTAGGCACTTAGGATTTATTTTGTTTGCTTGCCTAGTGTTTTTGCTTCTGACTTCTTTTTAGCTCTGATATTCCTCCTTGAATCTGATGTTTTTGACTGTTGTTTGCCTTTGTGCTTTTTAATGAAGTGTTTTTCTCTTTATTATTCTTTTTATTTTTTATGCCTTTTTGATTATGCCAAAAAGGGGGAGAAATTATTATGCTAAAAAGTGTTTAAATTTTATCTAACATAAAATTTAAGCATTTACAGAAAGTTTTCAGAAACCTAATTACTTGGAAAGCTCTGGTAAGAACTTCTGAACTCCCTAGCGCTAACTCAGGGGGAGCTTTTGTCTATCTGATCTAATATTTTTCATGTTTCATCTGATAATTTTATTTGTTTTGTCATCATCAAAAAGGGGGAGATTGTAAGAACAAAAATTGTTCTACAACAGATTCCATGATTTTGATGATAACAAAGGATGAAACCAAAAATGGCACCCTAACGAAAAGTTTCTAAGTGTGCAGGGTTCTAAAGAAAGAAGAAATAAATCTGATGATGTCATCAGATGCACAACAAGATCAGATACAATTTATCAAGTATCAGAAGCATCTAAAGTGGAATCTCGTTTCAAGAAGCTCTGACTCTGGACAAAACTGCAAAGTATCAGAAGCATCTGAACATGAAGTAAAGTCTAGAAGCTCTAACTCTGAACAAATGCCTTCTGTAAACTCTGAAGTTATCAGCGCCATCTGAACTTTCAAGAGATAACATCAGAAGCCAGATTCCCAGATACACGAAGACTCTAATCAGAATTGTTAATCATGATGAAGTAACGTTTAAGCCAAGTTAAAGTTCTGCAAATGGATTTCCTCAATTAGAAAGAGACGTTAATCTCCACTTCCAAGAGAGAAGATACTACTTGTGGTAAGTAGTCACTTCTAAGAGAAAAAGTCTCCTGCAGAAGCTATTTATGGAATGGCGTAACTACATCTTTATATCCACCAGATTCAACTCTACTTCAACTCTATTTCAACACTACTTCAACTCCTATATAAAGAGAAGAAATCAACTTTCAGTAAGCAAGAAATCACTAGCCAAAACTATACTGAAATTATATCACGCTCAAGAAAAACATCCTTGTTCTTCAAAGATTTTCACTAAGCTTTTGCTTATCAAGTGAAAAATTTGTTCTTAAGTTTGTAATATTTGCTTTCCTAGAAGCACTCTAGATTACACATCTTGTATCTAATTTTTATTTGATTTCCTCAAGTGACTCTTTGTAGTCTGTAGACTTGAGAGGACTAAGAGATTTTCTTCTCTCTTAGGGGTTGTTTGTAATCTTTCAAGATTAGTGGATTAAGTCCTTGTTGAAGGCGAAATCACCTTGGCCGGGTGGACTGGAGTAGCTTTGTGTTATAAGCGAACCAGTATAAAATCACTGTGTGATTTCATTTTGCAAAAGCGCTTATTTTTCAAACAATTCAAACCCCCCCTTTCTTGTTTTTTTTCACCTTCACTGATCTGAGTCCAAAGTTTTAATCTGAGCCATTCTTCCTAATTACCACGCGTGTGCACCCGTTGACTGCAGAACATGATGGAAGTACGCGCTTGGCCATCAGATCTGCCACCTCAATTAATGAGGGAGATTTGATGGCCCTTGTGTTTTTGATTATTTGATTTTTATGTTTAATCCATTTATTTTGATTAATTCATATTAACTTCATTTTTAATCCAAAAAATATGGGACTTTCACAAAAAATCTTTAAATATTTTGTTCTTTCATTTCCTGAATTAGTATTATTTTTTGGATTAACTTTGATATTTTTCATGATTTAATTGTTTTTGTGCATATTTTTAATTGTTTAAAAATACTTCTAAGTTTTCAAAAATTATGATTTTTTTTGTCTAAGGTCCTTTGACCTTGTTTGACCAAGGATAAATCTGTTGGCCATTTATTTGGTGTCTTAAAGAGGTTTTAGGTTTTTGACCAAACATAATTCAATTTAAATGCATTTTTTATTTGATTTTTAATTGATTAGTTGTGTAGAAATTATGTTGATCCATTTTTATTGACTTGTGAAGTTTGACTATGTGTTTGGGCCTTGGTCAAGGTTGATTTGACTTTTGTTGGATTAGAATCCTTGGACTTGGAGGAATGATGAAATGTACATTTCATCTCCCAAAACGAGTGAATGATTTTAATTTGATAAAATTCCTCCCATGACCAATTTGTGTTTCTCTCATCTCCCCTCCCTCTTCATCTCCAATCCCATTCTCTCCCATCCTTTCCGTTGACCAATAAAGTCTCAATATACTAAGGCTAATTGGTTCATCAATAACTTTGTGTTAGATGAACCAATACAAGTATGGATGAGATAGGTCCATCCTTTGATCTTTCTTTTTGTGTGTGGTATGTTTTAGGAGTATGATTCATTATACCATATCTCTAACATGCATTAACACCAAAAATTCAATTGCCCGACCTCAGATAGTTGTGACTTCTACATAAGTCCAATTACGATTGCTTAACACAACGCTAAATTTTGACCCTAAAGGAATATCATTCTAGTGAGTGAGATTGTAAGTCTCTCCCCTTTCATGGTATTGTGTGGAAACTTGGCCTTTTTTACTTCCTTTGGAAGATGTCTTAGTTCAAGAATCCATGCCTGTGAATAGAGGGTTGAGTGTTCTCCAAAGAATGACTTAATCAATTGAAAAGCAAAACTCCACTAACATCTAATCAACTAACATTTGACTAACTTTTATTAATCTTGATTTTATTTTCAAGTCATTTACCTTATGCAATTTAAATCCAAGATATTTACCATTTCATTTTCCATTTACATATCATTTAACTTGTTTATGTTTATGTCATTTTTCACTTTGCTCACTTGAGCCATATATTGTGTTTGTATATATTTGTTTGTGTATCTTGTTTGCGTTTGTGGTCTTAGGACCTTAAAATACTTAATAAACAACAAAAACCCCTAAAAAATGTTTGTGTGGACTGTTGGTTTGATCTGAGCTTTTGGACTTAGAATTAGGCAACATTCCCTATGCAAAAAGGACTTGGCCAATGCCAACATTTCTGAGACCAAGTTATTGTGATTTGAGCATTCATCTGATGAAAGTACTGGGATCCACATGAATTCATCTGCTACATGGTCTTGATGTAACTGTTACCTTGAACCTGTGTCTAATGCCTTATTCTGAGCTAATCAAGGAGTATGTCATCTGATACATGAAAAGACAAATAAGGTTGTTAGCTGTGAAGTTGCTTGCTTGGATGCGGTTGTCTTTATTTGATGCCTTGCTCTTCATATTGCTATTTGCCTATTAATATTGCTTGATTCAAAGTCCAAAGGGAAAGTGGGTTTTCTATACGACATTCTTGTCTGTTGGATTGCATCTCATTGGTCAGATCTTTTCAACTCTTAACTTTTAATTTTATGCTTAGGATTAGTCTCTTCATCTCCTCCCATTTCTTAAATTTCAAAATCTCTTCCCCTTTTGAAAAACCTTCTTTGCTTGTAATTTCTAAACTTAGACCCTATTGCAAATTATAAACTTTGGCCTTATGCCATTGCATTTTTAAACTCCTTTTCTTAAATCAAACTTGTAACTAAATCTAATCATATTGACTTAAAATTTCAAAAGACAAAAAGAACTAACACCCATTCAAACTTTTTGTCCCTTTATGCCTATTTTAAACTTAAATTTTGATTAAAATCAATCCACTCATTTTGAAATTGATACCATGAACTACAAGGTTTTGATCCCTCATTTTTATGTTGGTACGTAGGCATAAGTCCGAAGGTCTTGTCAAACACAAAAGTATAATTAATGAATTCTTTTCTCATACCCACACTCTATTTGTTGCAAACATCTTTTATACCAAAAAATACACACACACATAAAAAAGGGCTCCCTAGGAGTACCTAGGATACTTTGGGTGCTAACACCTTCCCTCTGTGTAACCAACCCCCTTACCTGTAATCTTTGGTATTTTATTAGTTTTGATTTGAAAACTTCTTATCTTTGCGTTTTGTTTGTACTTTTCCCTTTTCCTTTGGAAACAGTAAAACCATGGTGGCGAGTCTGGTTTTATTGACGTTAAGTTTATCCATAGCTTAATGGTCATGAATTTACCGCTACAGTTACATACATGATCGATAAGATTGATCCTAGGACATGTGCTAATTCTTTTTAGGGTGAAGTCTGATGAGTAATAAATGCTTCGACAATGTTCATACTTAAAATGAGTTGTTAAAGAATGTAAAGGGAAAATAACGCAAATAAGGTAAGGAAAGTGCTAGAAAGTAAATGGAGATGAAGATAAATTTCTGAAAGAAAAGATTGATTAAATTTGTTTAGGTAAAAACATGGTGTAATATCAAATGTACATTTTCCTTAATTTACACTTTCTCTACACACGGATACTTTGGGAAAGTTGATAAATTTGTACACACTTGAACACACACTGATACTAACACTAAGACCTCCTATTTATACCAATATAAATAACTCCTTCCAACGGTCTATTCACCAGATTGAGACAAGTGGCGATTTGCATGTATGTAACTGCCCACTACGCCCCACGTATATCCTTGGTAGTTTAGATAAGAACAAAGAATTCCCTCCCTTATTCAAATTCAAATCCTTTGTCGAACCACCACCAGTGAGACTTCTGTCGAAAACATCTTCAAACAGCTAAAACTATTTCTAAATCCACACAATATCTTTACCCTTGAATCAAGGTATCTTCGACTGGAATTTCAAAATGTTTAGTTTTGTTAAAACATTCATTTTCTTCACAGGAAACTTTATCTCCTTAACTAATTCCCTTAATCCACATTAGGCATTGAAATTGGGAGCTAACAAGTTGCTCCCAAAATTGTCATTTTCGACACCTCGAAGGAAAAGGCATTTTTTGAGACTATTGTTCGACGCCTTAAACAATTCTTGCATAGCTTCGACGCCACTAATGCTCCAATGTTGCAAAAACTATTCATCTTCTTTCATTTGGCCTATGACATCAGAACTATCACTACCTTTTTCCCAACATGTCTTTTCAACCCATGCATAAATCTTTTTAATCATCATATTTCCTAGATCATTGGAGATCGTGGGATTAGGCCTTAATTACCACCGTCCCGCTTATGTAATTCTAGAGAGACACGTGTCCCACTCGTTTGACAACCATTAATGCTTATTTGAACCATTTTCTCTTCCAAAAAACTTATAAAAAGCGCATTTCTTACTAGTTCCACTTTTTTACGCTTTCTGGAATCTTCAAGTACTTCAACTCTTCATCTTCTTCAAAACACCCTCAATAAACCCAGATATTTTCTTCTTTCTTCAAACCTTTAACAAAATTGGTCACTTCAAGTAAGGTCCCCAAAGAAACCACCAAGGTTGTTAAGGTTTCCATCAAACAAACTAAGGCCCCCCGAAAGATCTCAGACCTTCCTCTTTTTGCCACGCTTCCTGGCCCAGTGATGATGGGTAACGAACAATATATCCTTGAACCAAGAACTAAAGAATAGCGAATAATTTATGAAACTCAAGTACGCATTTCAATCATTGTCTCTAGAAAAAATCATGCTTTATTTGGACCTTTACCTGACCTGAACATCAATTCTAGCAAACTTAGGGACTTTTTCCCCACCTACATAGATGTAAACCAATAGGCCAAGCAAATAAACTTTGGGCTGAAAGGACTACCATTATTGAGGAACCCCAATCTTTAACAAATGAAACTATAGACTTAAGGTTTATGAATAATAGTTTTAGAGTCTTCCGAGCGACCCCCTTATTCAAAGATCCAATTGACTATCTAAGCTGGCTAAATAAGATAGAAAAAACCAAATCTCAAACCTGGAAGGACATGGGAGTTTATGACCTAATTATGCTGTCGAAGTAGTGAAATTCTAGTTATCAGACTTTGGATGTCACACTGGTTGTTATGACATCCAATTCTGCACAGACAGGGATTATGCAGAACTTAACAGTAAGTGCAATAAATAACACAAGTAATTGTTCACCCAGTTCAGTCCAACATGACCTACATCTGGGGGCTACCAAGCCAGGGAGGAAATCCACTATTAGTAGTATCAATTCAAAGCTAAACTCACCCGTTTACAACTTATCACTTAATCCCTACCCAATGCAATTTCAATCTTAACCTAAGATCAGAGTTCCTACTCACTCCCCCTCAATCACCTCAGTGATATTAAAAACACTTTGAAGTCACACTTCAAAAACAACTCTTGGTTATGCTTCACAGCTTAAACCAAGATACACAGCACTCACGCTTAAAAGCTTCGAGTGACACAACACTTACAACTCAATGAACACCCTATGCCAAAGCAATCATCTATTTGATAATGACTTGGCTTACAAGATACGTCTAATTCTAGACTCACAAAAATACAGCAGTGAAGTAAGATGGACACACTAAATCTTCACGCCTCAAAATCCCTGAAACTGAATGGAGGAATGCCTTCCTTTTTATATTGCAGCACCTGGGCTTTTGCACCTGTATTTTCCTGAATTTTAGGTCACATAAGTTCCCACAAATTCAATATTTAGGTTGCTAACAAATAGGCTATTTGTTAGGTTCATTGAATGTAGCTTGGCTGTTGATTTCCTGGATTTTCTCTAAGCTGTTGACTTCCTAAAGAATAGCCTGAGAAAGCTGTAACAGAAAACTGAACAACCTACAATTTAGCATATGCTGTCAGGAATGAATGTCACGACATTCATCTTGACATCAAGGTCCATATGCTGAGTCTGTTTTTCCAGAAAACAGACTGTACAAATCTGCTGACCTGTACATGATCAATATGACCATACTACAGTACCAGCGTACATTAGTAAATGTCAAAGTGTCCAACTTAACATTTACACAATTGGCCTTAAGTTAGTTCTGTAATTCTCTTGAAGAACAAACTAACTAAAATGCTGTAGTATAGCAGAACACCACTCTGCCTAATCTTCACCAGCTGCTGTTAATGATGAATGTCACAACATCCAGTTTGACATTCAGTCAGTAGGCCTTATGCCAGGTCTGGTTCTTCCTTGATAACCAGACTGCAAATGAATACTAAGTTCTAACAGAGCTTCTGTTCCTTAGTATCTGTTGACAGGTATGAATGTCACAGCATTCAATAATCCTGTGTTAGCTAGTCCTGCAGTAACTACAATGTAGTTACATATACATGTCATGACATCAGTCAAGACATTAGTGTTTTACCATACAATGTAGCCAATTAAACACCTACAAACTCCCCCTTTGGCAAATTTTTGGCTAAAACACTTTGATCCCCATAACAGAGTTCATGGCAGCGGAATAAAACTAGCTAATACACTCAGAGTGGCAGCACACTCACACACATGGAAGTTAAATAAAAACTTCACATAGCAGCACACATATGTTCGAAGTTGCACCTAAACTTCAACATCAGCTGCAAGGGGGGGAATCTTCAGATCTGTCATGGGAGTCTGTTGTAGAGACCCACTCTGTTTGTCAGGGGTATTGGTGGTTATTACTCCCCCTTTTTGTCACAAATGTTGCCAAAGCCAACAACATAGTCAGAGCACAATGACAGAGTTCCAGACTTAGTTTTACTTCACAGTTTCAACCAAGTTCACATCCACTTGATCTTGCTTCACAGCTTCGATCAAGTGATCACCCACTTTTGCTTTACAGTAGGTACCACCATATCAGATGCCATGATGTTGTTTCTGACATCCAGAACCACTCCTGCATGGACAGCATCCTTGAACTCCTGCAGGTACAGTGGCCTTCTCTCTGTAGGGTGTCTCCTTACCCTCTTGTATCCACCCTTGTTGCAAGCAGCATAGCTATGATCTGTTGACCAATCATAGTCTAGTACAAATTGTTTAATGGGCAGAGATATTAAACAATTTATCCCAAACATCAGTGGTTGCTATAATGTCTCAGAGAGACATATTCCCAGTTTGCTCCTTAAGTTTTCAAACTGAGTAGCATCCAGAGCCTTTGTAAATATGTCAGCCAGTTGAAGATCCGTGGCTACATGTTCCAAAGTGATCACCTTGTCTTCCACCAGATCTCTGATGAAGTGGTGCCTAATGTCAATATGTTTGGTCCTGCTGTGTTGGATGGGATTCTTGGAGATGTTGATGGCACTGAGATTATCACAGAACAATGTCATGACATTTTGAGTGACATTGTACTCAGTGAGCATTTGTTTCATCCAAACCAGTTGGGAGCAACTGCTTCCAGCCGCTATGTATTCAGCCTCTGCAGTGGACAGAGAGACACAGTTCTGCTTCTTGCTGAACCACGATATGAGGTTTTCTCCTAAGAAGAAACATCCACCTGATGTGCTTTTTCTGTCATCAGCACTTCCAGCCCAATCAGCATCACAGTACCCAGATAGGACAGGCTCAGACCCATGTGAGTACAGCATCCCATAGTCACATGTCCCATTGATGTACTTGAGGATCCTTTTGACTTGATTCAAGTGACTCACCTTGGGCTCTGCTTGATATCTGGCACACACTCCAACTGCATAGGAAATGTCAGGTCTACTTGCAGTTAGATACAGCAGACTACCTATCATGCTTCTGTACAGGCATTGATCAACACTCGGTCCTCCATCATCTTTGGTTAACTTCAGATGAGTAGGAGCTGGAGTCCTCTTGTGCCTGGCATGATCCATACCAAACTTCTTAACTATGTTCTTGGCATACTTGCTTTGGGAGAGAAACATAGAGTCCTCCATTTGGTTTACTTGCATTCCAAGGAAATAGGTCAGTTCTCCCACAAGACTCATTTCAAACTCAGATTGCATCTGGTGAACAAATTTTTTAACCATTTGTTCTGACATTCCACCAAAGACTATATCATCCACATAGATTTGAGCTATCATGATTTTGCCTTCTTCATCCTTCACAAACAAGGTTTTATCTATGCCACCCTTTCTGTATCCATTTGTGGTCAGAAATTCGGTTAACCTTTCATACCAAGCTCTGGGTGCTTGCTTCAACCCATACAAGGCTTTCTTCAGCTTGTATACATGCTCAGGTTGGTTAGGATCACAGAACCCTTTGGGTTGTTCCACATAGACTTCTTCATTCAGGTAGCCATTCAAGAATGCACTCTTCACATCCATTTGAAATAGCTTAAACTTCAGGATGCATGCTACCCCCAACAGCAATCTGATGGACTCAAGTCTAGCCACAGGAGCAAATGTCTCATCAAAGTCTACTCCTTCAACTTGAGTGTATCCTTGAGCTACTAGTCTTGCTTTATTTCTAGTAATTACTCCTTTCTCATCAGATTTGTTTTTGTAGATCCACTTGGTACCAATGATGTTGGACCCTTCAGGTCTTGGAACCAGCTCCCATACTTCATGCCTTGTGAACTGCTCGAGTTCCTCTTGCATGGCAATGATCCAGTATTCATCAGTCAGGGCTTCTTTCACATTCTTTGGTTCAACCTTGCAAACAAAGCAGGAATTTGAGTTTATTCCTCTTGACCTGGTAGTTACACCACTGGTGGGATCCCCTATGATAAGATCCTTAGGGTGGTCTTTCTGAATTCTAATAGATGGCACTTTGGTGGGTGCTTCTACTTCACATTCAGGTGGAGGTTCCTGTACTTCTTCAGGCTTGACTGGACTGTCAGTTGGACTATCAAGGAATGTTTCAACATCCTCCATGACATCGGTTCCTTCCTCTTTATCATCCACAATGACATTTATGGATTCCATCAGGACATTGGTCCTGTAGTTGAACACTCTATAGGCTCTGCTGTTAGTGGAGTATCCCAGAAATACGCCTTCATCACTTTTGGGATCTAGCTTCCTTCTCTGTTCACGATCTGTGAGAATGTAGCATTTACTTCCAAAAATATGAAAGTACTTCACAGTGGGTTTTCTACCCTTCCATATTTCATACAGAGTGGAGGAGGTTCCTTTTCTCAAGGTGACTCTGTTGTGAACATAGCACGCTGTATTCATTGCTTCAGCCCAAAAGTGCATAGGGAGCTTCTTTGCATGAATCATTGCTCTGGCAGATTCTTGAATAGTTCTATTTTTTCTTTCAACTATTCCATTCTGCTGAGGAGTTATAGGGGAGGAGAACTCATGGCTTATTCCTTCAGATGAGCAGAACTCATCAAACTTGGAATTCTTGAATTCAGTGCCATGATCACTTCTAATCCGGACCACACAACTGTCCTTTTCCCTTTGAAGTCTTATGCACAGATCCTTGAAGACATCAAATGTATCTGACTTCTCTCTGATGAAGTTTATCCACGTGTATCTGGAATGGTCATCAACCACCACGTAGGCATACTTCTTCCCACCAAGACTTTCAACCTGCATAGGTCCCATTAGGTCCATGTGCAGCAGTTCCAGAACTCTGGAGGTTGTGGAATGTCCCAGCTTTGGGTGTGACATCTTGGTTTGCTTGCCCACTTGGCATTCTCCACAGACTCTTCCTTCATCAATCAGAAGCTTTGGCATTCCTCTGACTGCTTCCTTGGATATGATCTTCTTCATTCCCCGTAAGTGGAGATGGCCAAGTCTTCTATGCCACAGCTTCACCTCCTGTTCTTCCTTGGCTGAGGAGCATGTTGTTGAAAAGTTAGAGAGATCAGGTTCCCACAGATAGCAGTTGTCTTTGGACCTGGTTCCTCTCATAACTTCCTGATTGTCACCATTTGTCACAATGCACTGCTCCTTAGTAAACTGAACATGAAAACCTTGATCACACAGCTGACTTATGCTGATGAGGTTTGCAGTTAGTCCTCTTACTAACAGCACATTGTTCAGTTTTGGCACTCCAGAACAATCCAGTTTGCCCACACCTCTGATTTTTCCTTTGGCACCATCACCAAAAGTCACATAGCTGGTGGTGTGAGGTTGAATGTCTACCAGTAGATTTTCCAAACCAGTCATATGTCTTGAGCATCCACTGTCAAAGTACCAGTCTTCTCTTGAAGAAGCCCTTAGGGCAGTGTGTGCTATCCTAGCATACCATTGTTGCTTCTTAATGGGAACACATCGCTTGCGTGTGTTATGCTTAGGTCTGACAGGTGAGGCTCTGTTAGGGAAGCCATGAATCCAGTAGCAGAAGGCTTTTATATGTCCAAGCCTGCCACAGTGGTGACACCTCCAATTCTGGAATATTCTCTTCTGATGATCATTCATCCTAGCTCCTCGATGTTGAGACATCGGCTTTGACATCTGCTTGAACTTCTGAACTTTAGCCTTTGGGCGTTTGTGTTCAGCTCTTTTTCCAAATCCTAGCCCAGATTTGGTTCCAGACTGTTGTCCCACCTTTAGAATTTCTTCCAAGGTGTCAGTTCCTTTATTCATCATTCTGATGGATTTGGTCATCTGGTTCAGCTTGGAGGTCAGCAGGGCTATCTCATTATTTAGCCCTTCTATGGCAGACAGTTGTTTCTGTCTCTCATCTTCCAGTTCCTTGATGAGTTTCTTCTGCTTTTCACCTTGTGCACGCACTTCTGCACTGGTGGTACACAGCTTCTTATATGCTGCAGCAAGTTCATCAAAGGTCAGCTCATCTGCACTTGTGTCATCTTCAGAGACACACACACTAGTTAGTGCAGTGACATGTTTGGCAGATTCTCCTTCAGATTCACTTTCAGAATCTCCTTCAGACCATGTGATAGCTAGCCCCTTATTTTGCAATTTGAGGTAAGTAGGACATTCAGCTCTGACGTGTCCATACCCTTCACAACCATGACACTGGATTCCCTTCCCATGGTTGAACTTTTCTTCAGAAGTTGATCTTTTCTTAATGTCAGACGGGATGTTCTTGACATTGGGTCTACCTCTTTGATCAATCTTCTTCATGAACTTGTTGAATTGCCTTCCAAGCATGGCTAAGGCTTCTGATATACTTTCATCACCTCCAGTATATCCTTCTTCTTCCTCCTCTTCAGCATTAGATACAAAGGCTATGCTTTTCTTCTTCTCAGCATACTCACCTAAGCCCATTTCAAAGGTTTGGAGAGAACCAATGAGCTCATCTACCTTCATATTGCTGATGTCCTGAGCCTCCTCTATGGCAGTGACCTTCATAGCAAACCTCTTAGGCAAGGACCTGAGAATCTTTTTTACAAGTTTCTCTTCAGTCATTTTCTCACCTAGTCCACCAGAGGTGTTTGCAATTTCAAGAATATTCATGTGGAAGTCATGAATAGTCTCATCCTCTTTCATCTTCAGATTTTCAAACTTGGTTGTCAGCATCTGAAGTTTGGACATCTTCACCTTGGAAGTGCCTTCATGAGTTACCTTGAGGGTATCCCAAACTTCCTTAGCTAGCTCACAGTGGTGAACTAGTCTGAAGATGTTCTTGCTGATTCCATTGAACAAAGCATTCAAGGCCTTGGAATTTCCAAGAGCTAGTGCCTCTTGCTCCTTGTCCCACTCTTCTTCAGGAATCTGCACACTGCCTCCATCTTCACCTGTCCTCATTGGATGTTCCCATCCTTTGTTGACAGCTCTCCAGACTTTGCTGTCTAGAGACCTTAAGAAGGCTATCATACGGGGCTTCCAGTAATCATAATTAGATCCATCCAACATGGGTGGTCTGTTTGAGTGTCCTAAATCCTTGTCCATGGTACTAGAAAGTAACTTCCCTAGATCTCACCCAGAACTTCACAGGCAGGGTGCCTGCTCTGATGCCAATTGAAATTCTAGTTATCAGACTTTGGATGTCACACTGGTTGTTATGACATCCAATTCTGCACAGACAGGGATTATGCAGAACTTAACAGTAAGTGCAATAAATAACACAAGTAATTGTTCACCCAGTTCAGTCCAACATGACCTACATCTGGGGGCTACCAAGCCAGGGAGGAAATCCACTATTAGTAGTATCAATTCAAAGCTAAACTCACCCGTTTACAACTTATCACTTAATCCCTACCCAATGCAATTTCAATCTTAACCTAAGATCAGAGTTCCTACTCACTCCCCCTCAATCACCTCAGTGATATTAAAAACACTTTGAAGTCACACTTCAAAAACAACTCTTGGTTATGCTTCACAGCTTAAACCAAGATACACAACACTCACGCTTAAAAGCTTCGAGTGACACAACACTTACAACTCAATGAACACCCTATGCCAAAGCAATCATCTATTTGATAATGACTTGGCTTACAAGATACGTCTAATTCTAGACTCACAAAAATACAGCAGTGAAGTAAGATGGACACACTAAATCTTCACGCCTCAAAATCCCTGAAACTGAATGGAGGAATGCCTTCCTTTTTATATTGCAGCACCTGGGCTTTTGCACCTGTATTTTCCTGAATTTTAGGTCACATAAGTTCCCACAAATTCAATATTTAGGTTGCTAACAAATAGGCTATTTGTTAGGTTCATTGAATGTAGCTTGGCTGTTGATTTCCTGGATTTTCTCTAAGCTGTTGACTTCCTAAAGAATAGCCTGAGAAAGCTGTAACAGAAAACTGAACAACCTACAATTTAGCATATGCTGTCAGGAATGAATGTCACGACATTCATCTTGACATCAAGGTCCATATGCTGAGTCTGTTTTTCCAGAAAACAGACTGTACAAATCTGCTGACCTGTACATGATCAATATGACCATACTACAGTACCAGCGTACATTAGTAAATGTCAAAGTGTCCAACTTAACATTTACATAATTGGCCTTAAGTTAGTTCTGTAATTCTATTGAAGAACAAACTAACTAAAATGCTGAAGTATAGCAGAACACCACTCTGCCTAATCTTCACCAGCTGCTGTTAATGATGAATGTCACAACATCCAGTTTGACATTCAGTCAGTAGGCCTTATGCCAGGTCTGGTTCTTCCTTGATAACCAGACTGCAAATGAATACTAAGTTCTAACAGAGCTTCTGTTCCTTAGTATCTGTTGACAGGTATGAATGTCACAGCATTCAATAATCCTGTGTTAGCTAGTCCTGCAGTAACTACAATGTAGTTACATATACATGTCATGACATCAGTCAAGACATTAGTGTTTTACCATACAATGCAGCCAATTAAACACCTACAAGTAGGACTAGATTACAATTCGACTTTATTAGTTTCTTCCTTGTACTTCTGGGACAGTACTCACTACAACTTCCACCTCCCTTGTGGAATGATAACACCCACTCTCTTCGACATAGCCGTTATCACAAGGCTAAAACCAATTGGGAATTCCTATGAACCAGATGTAGAATCTGATGACCCCATATCCTTCTCCACCTCTAGGGCTGCCTACTCAACCCACATAACACATTACCATGACAAAGATACTGACACCGTCTCTGACGTAGAAAATATTTCTTTCTTAGATTTATGGTTATCCCACTACGTCGTCTGTTCAGAGTCACTACAGGTTGCCAAGAAATATCTCACTATAGCGAACCAACTTCATTCCGGTCACGATGTCTGCCTGAGCAAAATGATTATGGCCAACCTCTACGAATTTTTGAGTGATGGCATCGCTCAACTTAAAAATTGGGGAGGAAAAGGAAATCTTCTTCTTTCTGGTCCTTTCTAGCTGTTGCGACTTTGGCTAAACGCCACCTTCGAGGCAGGTTTCCCTAACAAGAGCCTCGACAACGAAGAAGCTGAGGAAGTAAAAAATAGAAGGGTCGGAGGAATATGCTTGGCTCAAATAACCCCAAGAGATGAAGGGATAGCCCTTCGACCGACATTCATTAGCTATGTCATGATGTTTGCAAAACATCATGAGTTCACGTCGAACATGGCCCCTTTCGCAGCCAGAAAATACGGTATAGAATGGTTCACGAGACATTTCACATCTCCCACCAAACACCAAGAAATAGAGTCCCTTTTAATTCGGGAAGCCTTTATAACTCCAAAACTAATAACCCTTAGGTTAAATCCATCAAAGAGTCAGGTCACCCTGATTGCTTATCAACCCAATCTCGTGGCTCGATAATATGGGTTGATTTAGGTTCTCCCAAAGTGTGTTTACGACATAAAAATCACCCTCCTTATCTATAACGTAAATCACAATGAAACCACCACTCTCAAATAAATAGCTCCATACACTGGCAGAACACAACTTACCCCAGTTAACTTCAAGTCGAGCTTCCTCTGCACTACAGAATTTGGGAAGTGGTGGTCACAATATTATGCTGAAGAGTTTTATGATGCTCTTTCATTCACTCAGAACTTTAATAAAGCTTTCCTCTTTGTGCAAGAAAAAATCAAGAAAGGTACTTACACACATAAATAAATTCATACATTCAAAAACTACTTTGAAACTGCCTATAGGCCCGATGATCTTAGTCGAACCATCTGCGAGGCAGCTGTCACGCTGAAGGAAAATTTTTCAAAGAAAATGGAGAACTTAAAATTCCCTTCATACGTTCCTCCTGAGAAACGATACGAAACAACTTTCAAAATGTATCCTCTTAAATTTCCTTGACTGCCAAACGCTGATTTTGCAGTGGCCTTTGCCCCTCCATTTCCGTACTGGTTCATCTGTGGGGATTCTATAAAAATCCTTCAACAATAATCACAGAAAAAAGCCCATCGGGTGGTTGCGACTAAGCATACTTTAAATAGTTTCAAAGGGCATCTTCATATAGGGATCAGAGATGTTTGCATCGAATCAGATATATATGAAGGTGTGGAGTGGGAGGCCTTTTGAATCACATATCTCTATAAGGATATTTACTCTTGACTCATAATAACTGCTCTATTTTTCCTTTTGGTTACCAGAGTTCCACCCTAAAAACCAACCGCCAAGAAGTCGGTTGAAGCAAAGGCTGATGAAGGTAGCATGATCCTTAAGGTACATCTTTACTTTGCCCATTACTTTTTGTTATGTATAATGGCATTTCTAACACTTCAATATTTTTATTCAGGTCGCCTGAAAACCTCCCCCTACTCCTCAAAAAATCAAAACAAAAGAAGGTGGAGTCCCCATCATAATAGAGTCAGACGAAGATGACTTGTATCCTGTCCTATATCTAACCCTCGGGAAAAGGAAGAAGCAACCAAAAATTGATGAAGCCTTGAGCCGTCCTCAGGAAAAAATTGCCATAGTTATAAAATGACCTGTTGCTCTTACCATTATGGAGCCTACTCCTGAAGATCTATCAAAGATAGCAGGAGCGCAGGTTAAAAGCGACAACTCTAGCCATGGATTCGAAGGGGACAAGGTAAAATCATATATTACTTTATTCTTTCAATTCATTATCTTCTATCACTTTGACTAATTTATCTCTCGATTTTGGCTTTCAGGGTGGTGCAGACGTTGTCACACAAACAACAACCAAATCTCCTTTTGTACCAGTCATTCTTAATAGTGCTCACCTACCATCTAACATCTGCAAGGGATTCAGAAAAAAGCTCAATGAGCGAAATTAACCAACCTATTACAAAGGAGTGTGAGACTTCGCCACCCAAAATCACCACCCAATACTCCCACACTAGTGGTTCTGATCATGAAAATGACTCAGGTAAAGAAACCGAAGCTAAAGTGAACAAAGAAGCTATGGTGGTGAACGAAGAAGTACATGCTGGAAATGACTCTGAAGGTGGCTCGCCTGATGTCGACGGTGCAGACAATGCTGCTCTAGGAGGTAACGATAGCCAAGATGAGGAGGTGGGGGAAGAAGAAGAAGAATACCAGCCGATATTCCATGATCGACCTGGTAATGATGATGATGTTGGTGACCCCGATAGGAGGATAACAATGGTGAGGGGAACAAGGACGATGACGATAAGAAAAATGAAGGAAAACCTCAGGGCCCAACTACTACTACTCCAATAACTGATGATATTTCTGAAGGCATCAAAGCTTCGACAGGAACAACTTGGGGTCTCTCTTCAGAAGAACTAGCATCCTTGAAGCAAAGTCAACCTATGAGGTATCTGAAAGCTATGTTGAGTAGAAGGGAGAGCTTGTCTGAAAGAAGTCTTAGCACCTCTACAATTTCTGAGGATCAACCTTCGAGCAAACCTGTGGATGAGGCACTCTTGAAGATCCAAGAAAAGATCTTTAAGGGTGACTTATTCCTACTCTTGCTGGCTGATCCTTCTGCCCCCTTATCCTTGAAAACTCTCCTTAACTAGGTTAACTTACTAGAAGCTTCTACCGAGGTTGCCAACGTCATCTGGGAGTTGGGTATTATGATCGAACAAGTTGTTGTTGATCATAAGCTGTTACCATAAATCACCAAGGAAATTGAGAAAAAAGTTGGTGCTGAAGCAGATGCTTGGGATGTGGCTACTGAATCGACTAACAAAGTAAAGGAACTACATGCCAAGATCTCTGAAGCCAAAAAACAGGGCGGAGATCAAAAGCCATGATCATGAGATTGCCTCTATGGAAGCGCAAATAAAGGAACTACATGCCAAGATCTCTGAATCCAAAAAACACATAGGTGAGCTTTTAAAGTTTGATGACACTTCCATGGCTAAGGAGCTAGATTTTGGTATGGAGTTTGTCGAAAGGGCGTGAAAATTAGAGGGAGAGCTACCAAATCTTTGGTAAAAAAGATCCCTATGTGAGAAATGTCTGGAGCTTCACAAGGAAAAATATATCCATATGAAGACTCATCTCCCTTTTTAGCTTTAGTCTCTTTTCCGTCTATCTCTTCATGACTTTTGGTTTCAATTGTACTGACTATTAACCTTTTTGGGCCTTTGTAATGAATTGAAGCCATGTTGGCAACATTTTTATTACCATGTTGGCTTCAACCAATTTGCATGCAATTATTTGTTTATTATTTTTATCTCTTGGAGCACCGGCTTATAATTTTTCAAATATTTTTCATTCACTCTGAAGATTCTTTTATCTTTATTAAGCTCCTCGATCTCATAAGCACCATTAGAGAATACTTTCAAATTTTGAAAAGGACCTTCCCATTTGGGGGACCATTTCCCTAAGGCCCTATCCTTTCGATCCATTGGAAGGATCACTTTCCAAACTAAGTCTTCAGGTGAAAATGTCTTAAAATTAACCTTCTTATTGTAAGATTTCTCTACTCTCTTCTTCTGCCTTTTCAATAATTCCAAGGCATTGAGTCTCTCCTCATCTAGATCAACTAACTCATCTAGCATCATGTTCCTATATGATTCTGATGGAATTTCACGATGCCTCTGAATTCTTGTTAATTGTAGGTAAATCTCGATTGGTAAAACTGCATCATGACCAAAGGTTAGTCGAAATGGGGTCAAATTAGTGGCTTCATTGGAGGAGGTTCAACACACCCATAAAACCTGATCTAAAGTCTGGTGCCAATTTTTGGGCCTCTTCCCCACATGTTTCTTAATCATACTAGTTACCACCTTATTCGCTGCTTCGACCTGACCATTAGCCTGAGCATAATATGCCGTAGAAGTTAATAATTTCAAACCCATTTCCTTAGCAAATTCTTGCATTTTCCGACCAGTAAATACTGATCCTTGGTCTACTGTGATGGTCTCTAGGATTCCAAATCTATAAATAATGTGTTTTAGGATAAATTCGATCACATCTTCTTGGTCTACATTTGGCAAGGGTATAGCTCCGATCCATTTTGTAAAGTAATCAATGCCAACGAAAATATACATATGACCTTTATATGATGGTGGTCGAATTTCCACAACAAAATCTAAAGCCCAACCTCTAAAAGCCCATGGTTTGACTATAAAATGTAATTCGCTTGCAGGGACGTGTTGTATGCCTGCATGTACCTAACACTCTTAGCATCCTTTGGAGAATTCAATGCAGTCTTTTAGCATTGTAGGCTTGTACATCCCTTGGCGAAATAATAATCATTTCATCTTATGGCCAACCCGGTGTGCCCCACATGCCCCACTCTGGACATTCGAAAGGGCTAGATATGCCTCTGACTCACTAAGACATTTGAGTAAAACTCCCTCAGGAGTCTTTTTGAATAATTCAATACCCCAAAGAACATAACTTAAAGCTCAATACCTGGTTTTCTGTTTGGTAGGCACCGTTGGATTCTGTAAATACTTCACTAATGGTTTTCTCCAATCCTCGTCTGTCAGGCTATTTACTGCCAATATTTTGAATCTCTCTTTGTCGACCACCCCGGCTTTGTGGTTTCCAAGTCTAATGTGGCTAATATAGTAGACACAACTCTTCCTCTGACTTCGATTACTTTTTGCAATTTCTCTTTTGAAATTTTATACCCAGATGCAATTTGAGCCAAGTCATTAGCCACTTGATTTTCCAATCGATGTATGTGTCGAATACTAGAATTTTTTTACCCAAATACCCCTGATTTTGAAAAAAAATAATCCAAAATAACCCTATTTTAAAAAAAAAATCCCAATCTACTCCACTTTGAAGAGGAGGCGCCATACCAATTGGCGCCTCCTTTAAAGCTTAACACATAGGCGCCAATTGGATTGGCTAGTGCTCCTTGTGTTGCCAATCCAATTGGCGCCTTTGTGTTAAGCTTTAAAAGCGGCGCCAATTGGTTTGGCACCTGTGTGTGTTTTGTAATTTTTTTGAAAAACATTGTACATGACAAATAAAGTCGAAATCAAACCAATTCATATTAATATTAATACCCGTTTACCCAAAAAGACTAATGTCGATGACCAGGATCACCTAACCGACCTCCGGTCCCACATCCCTTAGCTAGCCGAACTAGTGGCCTAACCGATGTTGATGATTCACCTCAGGTGTTTGAGTATCTAAGGGCCCAGGAACATCACCACTAATTGCAGGAGATTGCCTCAGATAGTCAGACAAATCGGCGTAGTCTTGTGTATCCATCGAAGGGGGACCGCCATAGCTGAGTTCATGACCCATGCCAGAGTAGTTGGGTTGTGTTTGAGTTATTGGAGGGCGACCGGTATGATTGAAGGGAGACATTGGTGTGAATGACGCGTCGAGGAAAGGTTGAAATGATTGTCATGGTGTTTGGTATACATATGGTTGTTGAAGGTTTTTGTTTTAAGATGTTTGGGCTTCTTGGCTATGGTAGGAGGAGGGACAGTTGATGTTAAATGATCATTGAGTGTTTTGGCTAACGTGGATATGGTAGGGTGATGTGTTGGATGCATAGAAATGTTGGGTCTCTTCATGATGATCTAGTTGTTGGTGGTGGTACGGGGTATGCTCTTGGTATTGTGGTGTGGTGTATGGCATGTTAGGGTTGTATGTTTGTGTGTTTATGAATCGGAAATTTTGATGGATAAGGGGTTGTGAGTAGCCGGTCTGACAATGTTGTTGGGTGTTAGATGTTGAGCCTTCTTGTGTGTAAGTTGCGTGGCATAGGTCGTATAGGTACATATTCTTGGCGATGAACTCAAATCCGACTGATCTGTACCAAGCCATATAATTACGACTTGGTTTTTCTTCAGTTGGCATCACAATGTCTGTTAAGACAAGGTCTTGGTGGTGCTTCCATTTACGACACTCAGATCTAGCGAAGCTTTGCCATGGGTTAAAGTTCCATTGGTCGTTAACTTTATGTAGATGTCATTCTCCAAGGTTTTTCAGGGGATCTGGGATGTGTCGAAGCATACCAAACTGCAATTTAACACGATCGCTATTGTGCATCTCCATAGTGGTGAATCATATGATCGGTGTGTATGCAGTCCAAACGGTTGCGTCTTGTTCGTTGATTTCATGGTCATGATCCAAATTTATATACGGACGCCAAATGATCTGAAATGTGAACATATGTTAGATTATAAATTTGGACTGGCGCCCATGTACAAGCATTATAAGCTAGTGCCAATTGGATTGGCGCTAGGGCTTGCAGGATTAACATATGACTTCCCTCTAGCTTGCATGTTTAACACATCACTTCTGTCTTGCTTGCATGCTTGACACATCACTTCCATCTAGCTTTGCATGTTTGGCACATCCCTTACCTAGTTAAATGTCTTACTATCTACATCCAACAATCAACACAAATTCATCTGCACCAGAAATTTACTTTTCGTCTGCACAAGAAATATTACAATGTCATATGCACCAAAATATAGTATCAATGATCATTGCAATGGTGACACATGTGAGTCTGAGTTATACGGGTTTTGTTTTCAAAACACCGATACTATCTGACTTACGATCAAGAGAAATTCAAATTTCTTGCATTTGAAAAAACAAATTGAATCCTGCATAGAATCTGGTCTTGTGTCACATATGATGTATCAAAATCCAATTTTTTGTAGAACAATCAATGTAAATTTTTCCCACTTAAGGTACAGGATGATGAAGATGTTGAATATATGTTTGTTAGTCACGAACATTCTGGTTGCAACTCTATTGAGTTGTATATTACTCTTCAACCAAGTATACCATCTTAGCAATCTCAGATAACTAATCTTGTTGAATTTGATGAATTTGATTCAGAAAACTCAGATGACGCCGACCCAGAAGCAGAAGCAGAAGTCAACACCGTTAATGAAGAAGAAGAAGAGACCGAGACACAGGTCGATCATATGTGGAACAACAACATTATAGATGACGATCAACCAACGCCATTACCTCCAAGTCATGTATATAATCCACCTCATCATATGACAAACATGGATCCGCATGATAATGAAACATCCAATAGTGTTTTTTATAACCCGTATCCACGATCAGAGGGTGAGTTAAAAGTGGGATACATGTTCTGCACTAAAGAAGAATGTGTGCAAGCTATCAAAAAATTTCACATGAATAACTCTATTGATTTCGCTTTGAAACACACTGATTCGAGAAGGTATGTTAAAAGTGGGATACACTGATTTCACTTTGAAGAGGGTGAGTTACAAGGGTACTTTGCTTATGGATGATGCACAAGACGACAACAACAATGTCTTTCCCGTTGCCTTTGCTCTGGTTGAAGGTGAAACCGCTGGTTGTTGGGGTTTCTTTCTTCGACATCTCAGAATACATGTCGCTCCACAAGCCAATCTCTATTTGATTTCAGATAGACATGTTGTAATTGAGAGTGCTTACAATAAACATTATAACGGATGGCATGATCCTCCTTCTACCCATGTCTATTACATTAGACATATTGCACAAAACTTCATGCGTGCAATCAAAGATAAGAACCTTCGCAAAAAAGTGGTGAATGTTGGGTATGCTCTAACTCAGCCGTCATTTCAATATTACCGTGATGAAATTAGATTGTCTAATGCAGATGCAGGAAGATGGGTGGATAACATACTAGTAGAGCAGTGGACAAGGGCATTTGACGGAGGATGTCGATGGGGCCATATGACAACAAACCTTGTGGAATGAGTGAACGGCATATTAAAAGGCATTAGAAATCTCCCAATAACCGCTTTGGTCAGATTAACCTATTATAGGTTGGCTTCTACCTTCGCAACCAGAGGTGAAAGATGGAGTGCTATGTTAATGAAGGGTTAAATATTTAGTGAATGTTGTATGAAAGTGATGAAAGAGGAAAGTATCAAAGCTAGCACACCCGTGGTTATAGTCTTCGACCGTCATAGGCAAAACATCAGTGTACAGGAAATAATGGACCACAATGAGGGGAGGAAAAATTTATCCTATGCTGTCAAACTAAACAGAAGTTGGTGCAATCGTGGAAAGGTCCAGGCCTTCTGTATTCCATGCTCCCATATCATCACGACATGCGCACATACTCGCTAGGACGCTTACAACCATCTATTTGATGTTTACAAGGCCATTACCGTCATGAATGTGTATAACAAAAGCTTCTTAGTGCTACCAATGGAGGAATACTGGCCTCCATTAGAAGGTGACATAGTTTGGCACAACGATGAGATACGAAGAAAGAAAAAAGGACGATCAAACAACACGCGTAATAGAATAGAAATGGATACAACTGATGAAATGATAAGACTATGTAGTATATGTCGTCAACTAGAACACAATAACAACAACTGTCCCAATCTAGGAGCAACATCTGCATTATAAGATAGTATCTCCTTTTAGTTTTTGTAACCTTGGATTTTTATATATCATTATCTTTTTGTTACAATAAGGTTAAGAACAAACATCACTACAACATAAGCAAACTTAAAACATAACATTTCTAACTAATTACAACAATCAAACTGATGTCATCTCGTCCAAACATCATTTCCCTAACATCCTTATCAGTTTTGACTCGCACCCAACCAACTATACTATCGAGTCTCTCAATCCTTCTAATTTTTTCCGCTTCTGGTATTTTTCCGTCTAAAAAATGAACCAACTCCCTTTTCAGTTGATCGAAACTACAGATGTTTCAAAAGAGCATCAACGTCGAAGGTTGGTCTCTCGAGTAAATCACTTTTCTATAGCGGCGACGAACACCAAACATGTTTGTAATATGATGAAATGAGATGTGGAAAAATGATTCACACAACACCTCTATTTAGAACACAAAAAATTGCACATTACACTCAGGCGCCAGACCAATTGGCGCCTCCTCTTCCAAATATCACATGGGTGTCAATTGGATATGCAACACCATATGGTGTAGCCAATCCAATTGGAACCTCCTCTCTAATTTTAAGAGAAGGCGCCAATTGGTCTGGCGCCTCCTCTTCAAAGTGGGGTAGATTGGGAATTTTTTTGAAATCAGGGTTATTTTGGGATTTTTTTTTAAAAACAGGGGTATTTGGGTAAAAAATTCCGAATACTAACCATCTCGAATCTACTTAAAAATCAATTGGATATTATGAAGTACATGATGAGATTCTCTTTAACTCATTTGTACTCTTTTGTGATTTGTTTTATAACTAACTCCGAGTCACCCATTATTTCGACTCGAGTTTCCCCCAATTCCAATAATATCTCAAGTTCGACTATTAAAGCTTCATATTCAGCCTCATTGTGTGAGCAAAGGCCTTCCACTTTATACTTTAATTTTGTTGGAATTTTATTAGGAGAAATAATTAGAACTCCTATACTTGTTCCATCTTTGTGACTAGACCCATCGAAGTACAACTTCCCGGGCTCCACTTTGAGATAGTTTAATGTGTTTTCAGTTATGGAGTGGTCGACTATAAAGTCTTCTACCACTTGTCCCTTATTAGCTTTTAATGGCATGCAAGTTAGGGAATATTCAGTTAAAGCTGATGCACATTTTCCAATTCGACTGTGCAAAATTGGCTTAGAAAACATATGTTTAATAACATAAAAATGAGATGAAACATAAACATCAACATGTTTTATATAATGCTTCAACTTCGTACAAGAAAAATACAAGCAAAAACACAATTTTTCAACTATGATACACTTAGCTTCTGCATCATTTAAGACCCTACTGAAGTAGTAAATGGCTCTTTCGACACCATTATCATCTTCTTGAGCCAACATGCTCCCTAAAGTCTTGTCGGATGCATATATGTAAAACCTCATACTACTATTCCTGCAAGGCGGTGTCAGAATTGGCGGTTGACTCAGGTATTCTTTGATTTTGTCGAAAGCGTCTTGTTGAGCTTGCCCCCATTCGAATCCTTCCTTGTTGAGTCGGAGCAGAGGTGAGAAGGCTTGTGTTTTTCCGCTGAGGTTCGAGATGAATCTCCTCAAGAAATTGATCTTTCCTAGTAGTGATTGTAATTCCTTCTTAGTTGATGGCGCTTTCACCTCAATTATGGCCTTGGTCTTATTCTAGTTTATTTCGATTACTTTTTTGTGGACCACAAAGCCTAAGAAGTCTCCCTGCTGCACACAAAAAGCACATTTGAGAGGGTTCATTTTTAGACCATGTATTCTCATCCTTTCAAAAGACAATTGAAGATGGTCTATATGGCTCTTACCTGAAACCAACTTAACAACAATATCATCAATGTAAATTTGCATAAAAGTCTCTATGAAATCATAGAAGATCGAATTCATTTCTCTTTGGTATGTTTCCCTAGCATTTTTTAGACCAAAAGGCATCACTACCCATTCATAGGTGCCTAAGGCTCCAGGGCATCAAAACATTGTCTTTGGGACATCCTCTTAAGCAATGAATATATGATTATATCTAGAATATCCATCAAGCATGCTAAGATACTCATGGCCCGCGGCAGAATCAACTAGCATCTCTGCTACATGCATTGAATATTCATCCTTTTGGATTGCAGTATTTAAGTCTCTAAAATATGTGCAAACCATCAAAGTACCATTTTTCTTAATGATATGTACAATATTTGCCAACCATTCGACGTACCTGGTTGTGTAGCGGTTAATTCATGACAATAAAGCTATAGATAAACTTAACGTCAATAAAACAAGAGTCGCCACAACGCTTTTGTTGTTTCCAAAGGAAAAGGGAAAAGTACGAACAAAACCCAAAGATAAGAAGTTTTCAAATCAAAACTAATAAAATGCCAAAGATTACAAGTAAGGGGGTTGGTTACACAGAGGGAAGGTGTTAACACCCAAAGTGTCCTAGGTACTCTTAGGGAGCCCTTTATTATGTGGATATGTGTTTTTTGGTATAAAAGATGTTTGCAACAAATAGAGTGTAGGGATGATAAAATGAGGGATCAAAACCTCGTAGTTCGTGGTTCCAATTTCAAAGTGACTGAATTGCTTTTAACAAAAGTTTAAATTTAAAAGAGGCACAAATGGCCCAAAAGTTTGAATGAGTGTTAGTTCTTTTTGTCTTTTGAAATTTTAAGTCTATATGGTTAAGTTCATTTACAAGTTTGATTTAAGAAAAAAAGAGTTTGAAATTACAATGGCATAAGGCCAAAGTTTCTAATTTGTAAAAGAGTCTACGTTTTAGAAATCACAAGAAAAGAAGATTTTGAAATGGGGGGAGAGATTTGAAATTTAAGAAATGAGAGGAGATGAAGAGACTAATCCTAAGCAAGAATTAAAAGTTAAGAGTTGAAAAGATCTGACCAATGGGATGCAATCCATTAGATAAGAATGTCATATAGAAACTCACTTTTCCTTTGGACTTTAAAATCAAGCAATATCAATAAGCAAGCAAGATGAAGAGCAAGGCATCAAATAAAGATAGCCACATCCAAGCTAGCAACTTCATAGTCTTTTTCATGATCTTTCCCATGTATTAGATGACATACTCCTTGAGTGGCTCAAAATAAGGCATTAGACACAGGTTCAAAGTAACATTTTCATCAAGACCATGTAGCATATGAACTCAAGTGGATCCCAATACTTGCATCAGATGAAAGCTAAAACCATATTTACTTGGTTTCAGAAATGTTGGCATTGGCCAAGTCCTTTTGCATAGGGAATGTTGCCTAATTCTAAGTCTAAAGCTCAGATCAAATCCAACAGTTCATACAAACATTTTTTAGGGGTTTTTGTTATTTATTAAGTATTTTAAGGTCCTATGACCACAAACACAAACAAGGGACACACACAAGTATATACAATCACAATATATGGCTCAAGTGAGCAAAGTGAAAATGGAATAAACATAAGCAAGTTAAATGGTATGTAAATGGCAAATGAAATGGAAAATGACTTGAACTTAAATTGCATAAAGTAAATGACTTGTAATTAAAAGGTTAGTCAAATGTTAGTTGATTAGATGTTAGTGGAGTTTCGCTTTTCAATTGTTTGAGTCATTCTTTGGAGAATACTCAACCCTCTATTCACAAGCATGGATCCTTGAACCAAGACATCTTCGAAAGGAAGGAAAAAAGGCCAAGTTTCCACACAATACCATGAAAGGGGGGCGACTTACAATCTCACTTACTAGAATGCTATGCTTTTGGGTCAAAATTTAGCGCTATGTTAAGTAGTCGTAATTGGACTTATGTAGAAGTTACAACTATCTGAAGCCGGGAAATAGAAATTTTGGTGTTAATGCATGTTAGAGATATGGTATAATGAACCACACTCTTAAAACATACCACACTCAAAAAGAAAATGATCAAAGGATGGACCTAATCTCATCCATACTTGTATTGGTTCATCTAACACCAAGTTATTGATGAGCCAATTAGCCTTAGGATATTGATATATCATTGGTCAATGAGAGGGGTGGGATAGAATGGGATTGAAGATGAAGAGGAAGGGGAAATGAGACAAACAAAAATTGGTCATTGAAGCGGGGTATTCGTTACCTTTAGATTTATTGACTAAATCAAAAGTAAATCATACAATTCGAGTCGCCACCACACTTCTATTAATCCAAAGGAAAGGTTAGAAAGCGAACAAAAACCTAGAAGTTTTATCAAATCAAAAACTAATAAAAATGTCAGAGATCTGGGTAAGGGGGTTGGTTATGCAATGGGAAGGTTTTAAGCACCCAAAACAGTCTTAGTACTCTAAGGGAGCCCTTTTTACAAATATTGTAAGGTAGGTTGGTATTTGTGAAAATATTTGTGCAAACATGATTGGGGAGATGAGAGAAGAATATATAAGTTATTTACAATTTTGTGTTTGAATGGGTAAACCTATTGCCTACGTACCATCTTAAAAAGGTAGGATCAAAACCTCGTAGTCCGGGGTAAAAATCTCAAAAGAAGTTGGTGAATTAATTGGTTCAAAAGCCTTAAGGTCTTTTGTTATCAAAGGGAGAAAACTCAACCTAAAACCACAAATCCACCATGTGAGGAGAGCTTCAACATGCTAGTGAGGGGTTAACCCTATAATAACCATGGAAGACTTATAGTCCATCACTAAGGATATAGGTGAGTATTATATCAACCTCTAGGATAAGTCAAACCTAATAGCTAATGTTTATGAAAAGCTTTGGCAAAAAGTGGCCATTGGAACCACAAAACAATTGAGTTACTTGTATTTAAAAATGAAAAGAAAGGTCAAAGTTGACTTAGGATTCAATTCAAAATAAGTGTTATGAAAAGAGTTTGAAAAATCAAAAGCATAGTGCTTAGGTTTCTTATTTTGAAAAGCAATGTCAAATGTTTGCACCAAAGTTTGGCTTGGGTTAGAGTGGAGAGAAGAAGAGAATGGCTAGGTCCTAAACATGCAAAGATGAGGGAAGAGAAATAAAACCACATGGAGTTCCTTTCTTGAGATCATAAAGATTATCCAAGTTGCTCCCTTTCCTTTGGAATTGGCACTCAATAAGCAAATAACTCAAGCAATCAAGAAAACAATCAATCAAGCTCCTAGGAATCTTCCAATTGGCTTTTGTATCTCTCACTTTGGATGCTCATGACAATGGTTCCTCTAATTGGATCAAGTTTGGGATCCCTAGCACAAGAACACACAAAACAAAAAGTTCCACAATGCAATAGAAAGAATGGATAAGAGTGAGTTTAGAATTAGGTCCTTTCAATGTTGTCTTCAAGATTAAGCATTCTAAAGGCATGAGGCCTAGTTGCTCTTTGACATTTTATAGAATTCTAAAGGCATGAGGCCTAGTTGCTCTTTGACTCCATTTAGCATAGGTAAGGTCCTAAAATCTAAGTCCTTTCTCCATTTGCATTGGGTTCACACAAACAAAACAAAACAAGCATAATGGTATATACACAATTATATGCTCAAGTGAGCAAAAGGAAAATTGCATTAACACAAACCTGAGCTCAAGTGAGCAAAGGGCAAAAGCAAATGAATTAATATACAAGAATATTAAATTGCATTAAAGTAAATTGCAAGAATTAAATGCTTGAATTAAAAGTTAGTCATTAGTAGTTAGTGTTAGTGTGCCATAAGGCAATTTAGCGCTATGTTAAGCAATCGTAAATGGACTAATGTAGTAGTCACACCTATTTGAGACCGGTCAATAAAACTATAGGCAACAAACACTAGTTAGAGACCATGACTAGTAAGCCAAGCTCCTACAACTTTCCATGCCAAAAGAAAAGAAGAATGATCTTGTATGGATTTAGGTTTTTTGCTTGACCAAGAAGCAACCTATCCTTAATGCAAAGCAATTCAATTGATCTTTGATCAAGATGAATTTGAATTGAATCAAGGAAGGTTAAGCCTCTCATATGTCAAGGCTAACCACCAATCATTAACTCATTGATCAAAAAGAAAAAGAAAAAGAAGAAGAAGAAATGGAAATGTACATAAATGGAATTCAAATGACATAAGCACATAACATTGATAAAAAATGAAATGAATCAACATCAATCAATGTAGATAGAAGTGAGATGAAGCTTAGAAGTCAAGAAATAATAAAAATATTTTTGGTATTTTTGGAATTAAAATAATACTTGAATTAAAATGAACAAAAGAAAGGTCAAACTTCAAATCCATTTCAAATCAACTTGGAAAAGTCCAAATTGATCATCCTAAGTTTGACATGATCAAACAAAGTTTGACAAAGTTTTCGCCATTTTTAGAAACCAGAAACTAATTTTAAATAATTAAAGATGAAGAAAATATAACATAATTGAACTAAAATCTAAAATAAATCTAAAATCAATTAAGAAATTGATGAGAATATTTTTCATAGATTCATCATCATTCAAAGATGTTAAGAAAATATTTTTGGCATTTTTGAATATTGGAAACTATTTTAGATGAATTAAAAATAACCAGAAAAGAGAAAATTCACAAAAAATATCAAATGGAAAAATAAAAAATATTAAGAATCATTTTCAGAAACTAGAATTAAAAAGGGAAATAATGCAATTGGTCCCATATTTTTTGGATAAAAAATGACAAAAGATATGAATTTTTGAAATAAAATGAAATAAAGAAAATAAAATGAAATAATCAGAAATTGCAAAAAAACAAGGAACGTTTGATCTGATTTCATTAAATGATGTGGCGCATCAGATGGTGGATAAGCGCACGCGCATGGTGGACCAAAGTCAAAAGAGAAGCACGCTGCATTAATGAAAGTCATAAGGTTCAAGCGCCAGGATTAGATCTGGAAATGAGATCTAATGGTCCAGATGCAAACATGTGGGGGGACGGTGGTGTACACCACCGTCTTCTCCGGCGAGCAAGCCAGCTCCAGTCAGAGTTGCAGGTTTTGAAAACTTCATTAAAATACACGATCCTCATATTATTGGAAAGCTGAGGTGATGTACATCGCCCCTGTGTCATTGGTTTCCACTCAAGATCAATACATGAAGAGAAATCTGAGATGGAAGTTTATGGTGTTCAATTTGAACTTGATCAATTCATGAAATTAAATGCACAGATCAATTGCCTCTCACATGAGGACTTTAGAGGTACCAACAAATACAATAAATGAGAAATAATCAAGGAGTTTCAAATGGAAAAAGTTTGAAAAACAACTTTTGAAGTGCAGCTCTACAAGGCACAATCTCTTCCAATTCTTTGTTGCAGTATGTTCTTGAGATGGCAAAGTAGCTAGGCTTAGCAATTGAAGCTCAATGATCAACCAAGGAAGTTGAAAATTGAACTGAAAAATTGAAGAAGAAAACTCAAAACTCCTTTTAATGGAGGTTAGGATTTCAATTCTTTAGAGTGTTAGGCGCCTTGAGGTTGTGATTGAATGAAGAATGACTCTTCTATTTATAGCAAAGCATGTTGCATTACATGAAGAAACCGTGTGCATGTGGAATAAGGGCCTCCATGCATGGGCCTGTACAGGCGCATGTGATGCGAGGCCCAAAATCCATTGCAAATGCAAGCTGATATGAGTATGGAATAGTTTGGACGTGCAGATTTGATTGTTATGCTTGTGCATGGAGTTTCAACATGTTATGCATAAATGAACACAAATCTTCTCCACTTTGAAAATGCACTTTTCCAAAATGAAACATGGTCATGTGGGTAATGGTTGGAAAGGTCTCGACATGAGTAACAAATGTTATATTGAACAAAAATCCATTTGGTATTGGGAAATTTATGAAAACAGGCCATGAAGTTCAATGTGCAAAACATGTGTATGAGAATTTTGCCAAAATGGACCAACATCAAGCCCTTCTGTTTCAATGACGCAGGCCTCAAATGACAAAACCTTCAACATAAAATTTGTAGAACTTTTCAAGTCAATCAATTTGGACTTAAAGTTTGCATCATTTGGATTTTTGATGAGAAAGTTATGGGCACTTGAAGTTGGACATTTTCAAGATTCAATGGCTTTGGTCCAAAGTGACCTATAATGTTTTGTATTATCACATGTGTTTCTTTTAGGATTATGAATATTTGTTCAACATAACAAATTAATTATACATCCTAAAATTTCCAATGAATTTGATCCCACCTCAAAATCATGAAAAATGAGTAAGTTAGGTCCTTGGGAAGTTGACCCAAAAATAGGGTTTCAGTCAAAATGACCTATAATGTTTTTAAATGAATGATGACCTTCCAAGTTTCAAATGTATTTTTTATAATCATGAAAGTTGTTCATATGGTTCTTAAGAACCGTTTTTCTCTTGCGGTCATCTTCATTTGACAAACACATTAAAAGTTAGGTCTCAATGGATTTCAAAATAGTCAGATGAATTGACTGATCAACTTCTCAAGTCCAAACTTCAAATATTGATGAATTGATGATTGAGGACACTCACATAAGCTAATATATGCATAAAATGATGAATGAAAGAACTTGCCTTAATTGTATTTGCATGGGTTGAGGTTGCTTCATGAGCAAGGCACAGTCAATGCATAGTTGAATTAGGGTTTCCTTGGGAACCAATCCTCAAGCCCTTTCGTTTATCTTGATCAAATTGACAAATTGAGATGATTGGGAGGCATATATGATGATTGAGAGCTTTGGGAACAATTGTCATGCTTCCTTTCCTCTTCATCTAGCCACTTCAATGAGCATAGGGCTTCCTAGGAGCAAGGGATCACATGATTGCTCAAGCTACAAAACAAGCAAAGTTAGTGACATATTTTTGTGCTTTTGGTTAGTAAAAAAAATAATAAAATCAATAATATACAATTCAAGCATACTTGGTGGTCTCAAACCAACTAACATAAGTCCTAACCCTAGGTTAAAGAACCAAGATGCTATGATCCTTGAGGCAAATGCAATGTGCAATATTATGATGCCATGAGGGATCTTAGGATCAAAATTAGGGTCTTACAGATGCCCCTATTTAAGGTCATTCTAGCCGGAGATATGAAGGTTAAAATCTTCGTCTCGACGAGGTAGAATGGTCTTAAATAATAACCAAGAGACGAATTTTGGTCCCTAAGAGACCTCATGATGCAAATGTATGTATGCAAAAGTTAATACTCTTTGGGGATATATGTCCACAAAGGAAAAAGAAATCAGGAGAAACTGAAAATCCATATGAGTAATACACTCATAAATGGGACAGAGACTCTGGGGACTTTACTAGGGAATAAAGGGGAATAAAATGCGTGAGAAGGTCACGACTTAAAACTTGCTGAAAGACACGAAGGGATTCCATGAAAATAAATCAATGGAAAGACTCGAGCTGAGGCAAAGATGCATGTATTGGGGAATATGCCAATACAACAAAACTATCCATAAAGGATACTTCGGATAAAAATACGGACTTGGATGGGGAAAACCCACTAAGGGACTCAGGCGGGGAGAGCCACAAAGGACTCAGCTGAGGAAAAACAAATGAGGTATTACCGGTTACTGGGTAATAAGCTCAAAGAGACATGTGATCAAATCACCGGTATAAGGGTGAGAGAACGACACGCTCAGGGATGAAGGATATCTAAGACCGGTATAAGGGTGAGAGATATCAATCATCCAAAACATTTGAGAAACACCTAAAAAGGTATATTTCGACTCAGGAAAATATGACTCCACAGGGGACGAAAGTCATAATAGGGAGCAGAAGGAAGGAACACCAGGGGTACCGGTTATTGGGCATATAATAGGTGACCAACCAGGCGTGAATTGGGGAATATTTCCAATACACTCATCATCCGAAAGGAGGGCTAAAAAAACAGACTCGATTATAGGATGGACATTCGATTCCATAAGGAAATATGAATCTTACTCGACTGGGGAAGAAAAGTTCTTCGACTGAAGAGCGCATGAGATATATTATCTATTACCGTCAGAACGTAGATAACATACTCGCATGAAAGATTATCCACAACTGAAAGGAAAGGACATCGGGATACCGGCTACCGGGATACCGGCTACCGGGTATAAAATGATGACCAATCAAGGGGAGAAAAAATCATTACCAAACAACGGGTAAATGAAAGATAACTCGCTGGGGATAAATCGCTTAATCAGAGCAATTATCCAAGAGATATATCACCAGTTACTGGGAGATATACTCAAAATGAAGGAGTATCAATACCGAATATTGGACAAAGATAAACAACAAATAGGGGATTACATCTATCGGTTACTGGGTAGAAAACCACAAAAGAGAGTAACCGCCATCGGTTAGGATGAACAAAATCAAGGGTTAACTCTGCAAGGGGGATAAAATGGGGTTTACAACTATCAGTTACTGGGTAGTAAACCACAGAAATAGGACTTACAACTACCGGTTACTGGGTAGAAGGCCACAACAACTCCAGAGGGGAAAAGATGGACAATTACTGGTTACTGAGCAATCATTCATCTAAACTACGAGCAAGTGCATGGGAAATAACAAGAGTAGTCAATCTAGGAACAAACTAGAGAGACACAATGAAACAAGACTCAACCCAATAAGGATATAACTCAGGGGAGTAATTCCATCCCAATACATATTTTGGGAGGAAACTGAAATAATAATCATCCACGAGGACATAACTCAGTGGGGATGTGGAAGAAAGGATAGACACTTTCTGCCTATGGGGCTGACTCTATCTGGAGAGATCAGACACAATCATCTGCTTGGGGAAATATATATCACCAAATAGCAGGAGACAACAAACAAAGATGTATGGCAAAGAATGCACATGAATATCTGAATGTTATAATTATGCACGTATATGCATGGTTTATGTATGATTAATGCTAACAAACCGACATATCTAACACAGTCCAAGAATCAATGGACAAACATCCGATACTACATCTCAAAAGAGAAAGCCAGACCCACTGAAGAACATCCAATCTGGTGGGGGCAACAAATACCAGGAAACACCGATCTCTGCAGGGGATCAAGCAAAGTCGTTGCCAGGGACAAAGACTACTGCTAGGGGAACAAACAGGGGATCATAATCACCAAAGCTGGGGATCTTCCAACAATACGGAGAGACAAGGATAAGATCTGTCAGAGAAGAAATCTACTTGGAATCTTATCAGGGGATGATATGGAATTCTGTGGGGAACAACCACCAAACACGAGCACATCAAACAACATTCACTTCTAACCATGGAAGGAATATCTCTGCTACGGAGAAGACGAACCATTCACTCCGCTAAGGAAGGAATTAACCCATCTTCCTCGAAGTTTCAACGCCAAACTAAAATCAGGCAAAGCCTTAGCTGGGGAAGCTAAGCACGGATAAGATCCATCGTAGAAGCAAATCTATTGAGGAAATTATCAGGGAGAGAGATGAAACTCTGTGGGGAATAACCACCAAACAAAAGTTCCAATAACCATCATATTTCCTCATACTGCTAGAGAAAGAATCTATGCTGAGGAGAAGAGGAACACCGCTCCACTGGGGATAGGAAAATAAACATATTCATCACCCGCTCTACTAGGAGAAAAAATATCCAAGAAGAAAGAAGCAAACAACAAACAGACTCCGATCAAGCAACTCCACTAGGGAAACAACTGCTGAGGACCAAACTGGGGCAGTCTAAGATGAACAACCCTGCTGAGGATGAACAGGAGGCAAACCTAGTGGAGATTAATGTAGGCGAATCCACAGGGGATAAGATACGAACCAACTGCTCACGAAGAGAGTTCCTGCTCACTCCGCGGGGAATTTCCAATCTGAATGAGGGAATACCAACTTCGTTGCAAGGATAGCATGTCAATTTATCAGTCTATAAGGGATTTTAGGTCAATCCACACAAGGGATGACAACCATATAATTGATAACACAGATGCTAGATCCAGCCTCACTGGGGAGCTAGAAGATTAAGACCAAACACCAAACTCTTAGGGATCTGGGTGGTCTATCACTTTCTCTGTGCTCACTGAGGAGACAACCTGAAAGATGATGAAGAGGATAACAAATATGCTAGGAATATGAACAAATGTCTTACTCTTTTGGAAGTTATACTATCCTTGGGAGAGCACTGAAGATGTCCCAATTATCCTTTTCAGTCTTTTGTGAATGTTCACTTTGTTCAAAAACAGTTTATAAAAACTTTATTTGTTTGAAACAATGATATTTATCAATTAAAAAATGCAAACATTTGTTGAACAGAAACAAATAAGAGTGCAAAGAATTGGATAAAGGCTCAAATTTATTTGATGGAGTGGTAGTCTGCAAATGGCAAGACTCCATGGATCTTTACAAATTTGAAATTGGTGATATATATTGGAAAACGGCTACATTGAAAATAATGACCATTTCTCCACCAACTTTGAATCAAATGTATTTGAAGCTTCAGTTGGCAATGACTGAGCGAGAATCTTTGACAGACGACGGCTTGTAGAACAAAGTCTTGTTAGGATGCAATTACTTGCCAAATCCCTAATTTTTGCCTAGATTGCCCCAGGGTGAGGTATTCAATCTAGTGGGATATATATATTCATTTTTTATGTCTCTAGCTTTTGCCTGGACCGCCCTTTCGGGTTTTCAATCCACCGAGACGCTCATTTTTTCCTAAGCCACCCTTTCGGGTTTTCAACTTAGCGAGCTATTCAGTTTTTATTTTTTTAGGCGAAGTATTTCTTGACTGCATCTGAATTCACAGGACGAGTGAAATCCTCCCCATCCATAGTTGTAAGTATCAAAGCACCGCCTGAAAAGGCTCTCTTAACAACATATGAACCTTCATAGTTTGGAGTCCACTTGCCCCTAGAATCGGGCGCGAAAGACAAGACTTTCTTGAGCACAAGGTCACCTTCTCGGAACACACGAGGCTTGACCTTCTTATCAAAAGCTTTCTTCATCCTTTGTTGATATAACTGACCGTGGCACATGGCGGTCAATCTCTCCTCTTCTATCAAATTCAGCTGGTCATAACGACTCTGAACCCATTCAGCCTCAGTCAACTTGGCTTCCATCAAGACTCTTATTGATGGGATCTCAACCTCCACGGGGAGTACAACCTCCATGCCATAAACAAAGGAGAAAGGGGTTGCCCCTATTGAAGTGTGGACAGATGTACGATAACCATGCAAAGCAAATAGAAGCATCTCATGCCAATCTTTGTATGTAACAACCATCTTCTGGATAATCTTCTTGATGTTCTTATTAGCAGCTTCAACAACCCCATTCATCTTGGGTCTATAAGGAGAAGAATTATGATGTGCAATCTTGAACTCGCTACGCAGCTCTTTCATCATCTTGTTGTTCAAGTTAGATCCATTCAGTAATGATCTTGTCTGGCACACCATAACGGCATATGAGTTGATTCTTGATAAACTTCACAACCAGCTGCCTGGTCACATTTGCATATGATGCCGCTTCAACCCACTTAGTGAAGTAATCAATTGCTACTAGAATAAAACGGTGACCGTTAGACGCTTTTGGATCTATCATGCCAATCATGTCAATCCCCCACATAAGGAAAGGACATGGTGATGAAATAACATTCAGAAGTGTCGGGGGAATATGAATCTTATCCGTATAAATCTAACACTTATGGCATTTCTTCACATATTTGCAGCAGTTAGACTCCATTGTCAACCAATAGTAGCCTGCTCCCAACATCTTCTTCGCCATGGCATGTCCATTGGAATGAGTACCAAATAAACCCTCATGGACTTCAATCATCAACAGGTTTGCTTCGTGTCTATCCACGCATCTGAGCAGAACCATGTCAAAATTCCCCTTATACAGCACATCACCATTGAGGTAGAAACTGCCAGATAATCTCCTCAAAGTCTTCTTATCTTTAACAGATGCCCCAGGAGGGTAAATCTGACTCTGAAGAAAACACTTGATGTCATAATACCATGGCTTATCATCTTTCACTTCTTCAACTGCAAATACATGAGCTGGTCTATCCAAGCGCATCACAGTGATATTGGTGATGTCATTCCAGAATTTCACAACAATCATCGAAGCAAGTGTAGCAAGAGCATCTGCCATCCGATTCTCATCTCGAGGAATATGATGGAAGTCAACCTCAGTAAAGAACTTTGAAATCCTCCTCGCATAATCTTTGTATGGGATGAGGCCAGGCTGATTCGTCTCCCATTCACCCTTAATCTGATTAACAAGGGCCGAATCACCATAAACATCAAGATGCTTTATCCTAAGATCAATGCATTCTTCTAAACCCATAATACAGGCCTCATACTCCACCATATTATTCATACATTTGAAAGTCAGCCTTGCTGTAAAAGGAAAATGTGTGCCCTGAGGAGTAATAAATACTGCCCCAATACCATTTCCATATTGATTTACAGCGCCATCAAACACCATGCTCCATCGCGAACCAGGTTCTGGCCCTTCATCGAGCGTAGGCTCATCGCAATCTTTAATTTTCAAGTACGAATCTCCTCATCTGGGAAGTCGTACTGAACAGACTAATAATCTTCAATTGGTTAGTGTGCCAAGTGGTCAACCAAGATACTTCCTTTAATAACTTTCTGAGCTCGATACTCAATATCATACTCAGACATTAGCATCTGCCAACGGGCATTCCTCCCAGTTAAAGCAGGCTTCTCAAAGATATACTTGATTGGATCCATTTTGGATATTAACCAAAGCCAAAGCCCAAGCCAAGCCCAAGCCAAAGCCCAACATGTTTTCTCAAGCATTGAGTATCGAGACTCACAATCAGTGAACTTCTTACTCAGATAGTAGATGGCATACCCTTTCTTCCCTGATTCATCTTGCTGACCTCGGACACAACCCATAGAGTCTTCAAGAACTGTCAGATACATAATCAAGGGTCTCCCTTCCACAGGCGGAGACAGAATCGGAGGCTCGAACAAATACTCTTTAATACTGTCGAAAGCTTTTTGGAAATCCTCGGTCCAATCATGACGTTGATCTTTCTGGAGAAGCTTGAATATTGGCGCACATGTGGCAGTCATGTGAGCTATAAATTTGGAGATATAATTCAAGCGGCCCAGAAAACCTCGGACTTGCTTCTCGGTTTTGGGTGCAGGCATCTCTTGTATTGCTTTGACCTTGTCAGGATCAACTTCAATACCTCTTTCATTGATAATAAAGCCCAATAACTTGCCGGAACAGACTCCAAATGTACACTTGTTAGGATTCAGACCGAGTTTGTACTTTCTCCAACGCTGAAAAAGCATCAACAAGTGCTCTACATCTTCAACTTCCGTTGTCGACTTCGCAATCATATCGTCAACATATACCTCGATCTCCTTGTGCATCATATAATGAAACAAGGTAGTCATAGCTCGTTGATACGTGGCTCCGGCATTCTTCAAACCGAAGGGCATCACTCGATAACAGAATGTTCCCAAAGGTGTGATGAATGTTGTTTTCTCCATATCCTCGGGTGCCATTTTGATCTGATTATATCCGGAAAATCCGTCAATAAATGAGAAGACATTGAATTTAGTTGTATTATCTACCAACATATCAATATGTGGTGGAGGAAAATCATCTTTCGGACTAGCTTTATTCAAGTCTCTATAGTCCACACACATTCAGACTTTTCCATCTTTCTTAGGCACATGCACAATATTGGCCACCCATTGAGGATGTGTAGAAGTTACCAGAAACCCCGCCTCAATTTGCTTCTGAACTTCTTCTTTAATCTTCACTGCCATATCAGGATGAGTTCTTCTGAGCTTCTGCTTCACAGGCACACACTCAGGCTTCAAAGGCAGGAAATGTTGCACGATATCAGTATCCAGACCAGGCATGTCTTCATATGACCAGGAAAAGACATCGACGTATTCTCATAGCAACTCAATCAACCCCTTCTTCATAGATTCTTCTAGGAGTGCCCCAATCTTTACTTCGTGAACACAATCTTCAGACCCCAAGTTGACTGTTTCCAGATTCTCAAGATATGGCTGAGTGATCTTCTCTTCGTGCTCAAGTAGACGAGTAATCTCATCAGAAATCTCTTCAACATCATCTTCTTCGGCCTCAAATACAGGGAACTCAAAGTTGGGAGATGGTGTTGGATCATTATGTTCAATGGGTTTGATCAACCTACATAATGATTTTGGATATAAAGGAGATTTTAGAATTCAACCAAGGAAAATCATTATGTAGATGAAAAGATTGATTTTATTTTATTTTTAGGGTTTTATGGTGATCACCAATTTCATGCAAAAAGCAAAAAGTGAAAATAATTTGGAAAAACAAACATTTAACATGAATTTATTGAATGAATATCATTGTATTTATGTGCCAACAATGTCATCACTTCTCCTTTTGGCATGGGAGAAGGTTATTTTAACAAAAATGAACATTATGTGGACTTATGGACAACTGTGGGAACATCAACAGCGACCCAAATTATTGCAGACTCCTCGAGGGATGATCGAGTTTCCAGAATCTTCCTCTGCATCATCTTTCACAACAACAGCAGCTTCCTGGTCTTCGACCGTGTGGATGAAACCACCACTCTGAAATAGACCGTGCTTGTTAAAAGTTCCCGAAGAGTACCTTATGCCAGCCCGGGATTTATTGTCTTCCAGCTTAATCATTTGTCCTAAACCAGTAGTTGCGCCATGCTCAATGGCCAACTTCGCATCATTGTAGGACGCAAATGAAAAAGTTCCTTTCTTAGAAGGCTCAGCAATAGACAAGGCTTGGAACGGCGTCCCAACCTCATCCTCAGCGTCAATATAAGAAAAGGAAGACAGATGGCTAACCAAGAGAGCATTCTCTCCCCCTACCACCACCAACTTTTTGTTCTTCACAAACTTCAACTTTTTGTGTATGGTGGATGTCACGGCGCCTGCCTCGTGAATCCATGGTCTGCCCAACAAACAGCTATATGATGGGTGGATATCCATGACCTGAAAAGTGATCTGGAAATCACTAGGTCCTATCTTGACTGGGAGTTCAACCTCGCCAATTACTGTCTTGTGGGATCCATCAAAATCCTTGACGACCACTCTGCTCTACTTCATGGGAGGCCTCTGGTAAGAAAGTTAACCAGAGTGGATTTTGGCAACACATTCAGCGATGATCCTGTGTCTACCAGCACATCAGACAAGGCATCATCCTAAGCAGTGATGTTTGCAACAATGCTATCAAATTATTCTATTGTGACATCGTGATCTACATACGCCACGTCCAACACCTTCTGCAAAGCTTCACGGTGTGGCTCGGAATTCATTAACAAAGATAACACAGATATCTTTGAAGGCGTTTGTAGCAGCTGATCTACAACATTGTATTCACTCCTCTTGATGAGCCTTAGCATCTCATCACAGTGCTATCTAATCATGCCATTCTGGCCAACATGGACATGAGTTTTAATGACAGCGGCAGGTCTGTCAACAGCAAGTGTCGGATTCGGACAAGAAGAAGAATTTCCCACAGAACAGGTAGCACTATCAGCAACATCAGCTCTTCTGGTGTCAATCTAGGGTTTCGGCGGCGCCGAGAAAACACAACCACTACGGGTCAATCCACTGACATTAACAATATTCACAATAGAAGTGGAGGGCAGAGGCACCTCCTTCCCATCTTCTAATGCACAACATTATAACAATAGGGAACAACTTTGTTGGAAGAGTATGGAACAGGGCCAACTGGCTTAATTATGAGAGTAGGAGAAACCTTCTGCTTGCTGCCATCGTATCCGATGACAACAGGCTCAGGTATCCTGAATACAAGGGATATCACGTTAACTTCACCCTCATCACGATTCTGAAGTATCTCTATTGCACCCTGATCCAGCATTTCTTGGATGTCTTTTCTTACTTGACGACATCCTCTCTCATTGACAGTGCACACACGACAACTGTCGTGGTCATGCTCATAGTGACTGTATCCACAAAGAAGTCTATGCATCTCGACTAGAGATTGTCTGATATGGATGACATATTTGACCTTGTATTTACCAAGGCAACCCTGAACCATATTAACATCAGATTTCCCATGCTCGGGAAATGGGTTCTTCTTGACGTTAGGACCTACGTCCTCGAAAAACAGAATACCACTTCTAACAAGGTCTTAAACCTTGGTCTTGAGAGGGTAACAGTTCTCCACATCATGTCCGGGAGCACCAGAATGATAAACACAATGAAGCTCGGGCTTATACCACCACTGAGGGTTGGTCGGTATAGCAGGTGGGTCACGTGGAGTAATCAGCTTCCTTTCAATCAGAGAAGGATATAATTCGGCATAGGTCATGGGAATAAGATCAAAAGTGACCCTTTTCCTATCATAGCTAGTGCTGGTTTGATTAGTGTTTCGAGGCTAGTAGGTGTAACACCCCTCTAAAATACCCCAAAATATTTAATTAAAATAGCAATATATCAATCAGAGTAATTATGCAATTAAGGGTGTCACACAATCATTTCACACCATTTTCCAAAATATCCTGTCATGCTCATTTATTTAATCAAAATAAAACATTTGCATAATACGCAGCGGATAGAAATTAACAACAACATTCAAACCATGTAACACATTACATGTAAGGTCGTTCAACAACCAAATGAAAACATAGTAAAACATCCCATCCCGATGTTACATCTACCAGAGCATGACCCACTAAGGAACTATACTAGACTCCAAGGACTAGCTTCTACTCAGTCACTGCTCGTTACCTGAAAAATAGTTGTAAGGGTGAGTTCCTCAATCAATATAATGAACATTATAAAATATCATGTCATGTTAAGTAATTTAACACATTAATCACCCTAATCACATCACACATTCGGTAACGGCACATCAATTCAAATATCATACTCAATACCAATACAATTCATGCTCATACTCAATATCAACACAAACACACGTATAATATTGGAATACATCCATTCATATTATACGCCATACACATATTATGCAATGAGACTCCATGCATGCGGTACCGTCTATTTGTGAACATATAGTTCACCTCACCGTCCAAATCCAGGCACGGCTACCAAGCCCACTAGTCCCACTCATTTGAGACCTAGTGACTCACTCACTAATTCCTCACCATGGGAATTAGCTACCACCCCAAGGGCCATGCTATGCACGCTAATTCACCTAGCATGCAAACATCAACAACAGTCCAAAATGACTAACTCACTAATTCCTCACCATGGGAATTAGCTACCACCATAAAGGCCACAATATGCATGCTAATCACCTAGCAATGCTAAATCATCAACCACAATTCAAGAATAGACATATGCTCACACTCTAAGCCATAAAACAGTCTATTCACAAATGCACACATCACTGATACATTCACAAGATCATGCATACCATCACACATCATTAGTATTTTATCACATAAGCATATCAGATCATGCCAAAGAACAACCACAGTATTAGCACACTCTACTAATACCTATACTACTCAAAACAACGGGAAATGATCCCTAATATATCGTACATCAGCTAAATCACACTACTCAGCTGAACAACCAAAAACTGCACAACAACAGCACAGAAAAATCACAATCCTGCCCATACGCGTACTGCCTAGTCCCATACGCGTATGGCCCATTTCTCAGCCAAATCCCATACGCGTACCACCTATCTCATACGCGTATGCTACGCGTACCACTTCCCCATACGCGTACCAACAGAGACCAAACTACGTTCAAAACATCATCTTCCTCATCCATACGCGTATTGCCTAGTGCCATACGCGTACCAGACCATCTCATACGCGTATTACCTAGCGCCATACGCGTATGACCAGAAACCAGATTTCCAGATCTGCTATGGCTTTCTCTGCTACGAGATCTCCCAATTCCAACCTCTTACAATCAAATTTTACACCGTAATCGTTCATATCATCTAACACGAATCATACCCTATTCAATTTCACCAATTCTAACATTTTTACATCTAATTCCTACGAATTCCTTTCAATCATAATCCAATTTCGTTCATCCAAAAGTTCACAATTTCATCATGCATCATTCCAATTAGAGTTAAATCAATGGTCTATCACTACCCACTACATGTTATCCCACAATACCCATTAATCGACAATAAACCCCCCTTACCTGAGTTAATCCGGTGAATCTTTAAGCTTCAAGCTCTTCCTCCCTTCAACCCTTGTTCTCTGGCTCTCTTTGCCCTTTTCCACTTTTCTGTCCCTTTTTCCTTTTCACGTGAAAAATAAACCTTTTTACTAAATGGGACCTTTTCTAAATTCCAACTTTTATTCCAATAAAATAATAACCCAATAATAATAATTCCAATAATAATATTCCAATTATTTAATTAAATTAATAAATATATTATTAACTTAAATTAAATAATTATCTTATTTTTATCGGGGTGTTACAACTCTCCCCCACTAAAAGAGTTTTCGTCCTCGAAAACATACCTCAAGCGAATAACTCCGGATAAGACTCCTTCATCTGACTCTCAAGTTCCCAAGTCACATTGCCACCTGCTGGTCCTCCCCAAGCTACCTTTACCAAAGCAATCTCTTTACCCCGCAACTGCTTCAACTCTCGATCCTCGATCCTCATAGGTGATGTTTCAACAGTCAGGTTATCTCTCACCTGTACATCATCTACTTGGACCACATGCGACGGATCAGGAATGTACCTCCTCAACTGAGACACATGAAAAACCTCATGCAAATTCGCAAGTGACGGCGGTAAAGCGATACGATAGGCTACCTCTCCTATCCTCTCCAAAATCTGATAAGGACCAATAAATCGAGGTGTCAACTTCTTTGACTTCAAAGCTCGACCAACCCCAGTTATCGGAGTAACACGAAGAAACACATGATCTCCCTCTTGGAACTCAAGTGCCTTCCTCCTCTTGTCGTGATAACTCTTCTGACGACTCTGAGCAATTCTCATCTTCTCCTGAATCATCTTAATCTTTTCCGTAGTTTGTTGAACAATCTCTGGTCCAACCACAGCACTCTCACCGGACTCATACCAACATAAAGGCGTCCGACATCTCCTACCATACAAAGCTTCAAACGGTGCCATACCAATGCTCGAATGAAAACTATTGTTGTAGGTAAACTCAATCAAAGGTAAATAACAATCCCAAGCACCTCCCTTTTCCAAAACACAAGCTCTCAAAAGATCTTCTAATGACTGAATTGTCCTCTCAGTCTGACCATCAGTCTGCGGATGATATGCAGAACTCAATCTCAGCTTAGTTCCCAAAGCCTTCTGCAAACCTTCCCAAAACTTCGATGTAAATCTAGGATCTCTGTCTGAAACAATACTCGACGGAATACCATGCAAACTTACAATCTTCTCAATATACAACTCGGCTAATCTCTCTAACGGATAATCCATTCTGATCGGAATGAAATGAGCCGATTTCGTCAATCTGTCTACAATCACCCAAATAGCTTCAAATTTCTTATTTGTCCTCGGCAAACCAGACACAAAATCCATACTGATACTATCCCACTTCCACTCTGGAATAGCCAACGGTTGCATTAGCCCAGACGGCTTCTGATGCTCAATCTTTGACTTCTGACAAGTCAAACAGGAATAAACAAAACTCGCAATTTCTCTTTTCATTCCCGGCCACCAAAATAACTTTTTCAAATCATGATACATCTTCGTAGCTCCAGGATGAATACTCAGGCCACTACGATGTCCTTCCTCCAGAATACTCTTCTTAAGTTCGGTAACATCCGGAATACACACCCGATTACCAAATTTCAAAACACCATTCTCATCAACTCTGAATTCACCACCTTGACCTTGATTCGCTAGAGTCAACTTATCAACCAAAAGCACATCGGATTTCTGACCCTCTCTGATCTCATCCAGAATACTACTCGTTAACTTCAACATTCCCAATTTAACACTATTGTGAGTACTCTCACACACCAAACTCAAGTCTCTAAACTGCTCAATTAAATCCAATTCCTTAACCATTAACATAGACATATGCAATGATTTCCGACTCAATGCATCAGCCACTACGTTTGGTTTACCCGGATGGTAATTCAAACCAAAGTCATAATCCTTCAAAAACTCTAACCATCTCCTCTGTCTCATATTCAGCTCTTTCTGATCAAACAAATACTTTAAACTTTTATGGTCACTGAAAACCTCAAATCTTGACCCATATAAGTAATGCCTCCATAACTTCAGAACAAATACCACTGCTGCCAACTCTAAATCGTGGGTCGGATAGTTCCTCTCATGAACCCTTAGCTGTCTCGAAGCATAGGCTATAACCTGCTTATTCTGCATCAACACACCACCCAAACCCAACAATGAAGCATCACAGAAAACCTCAAATGGTTCCGACGGACTCGGTAATATCAGAATAGGAGCAGTAGTCAACCTTCTCTTTAACTCTTGGAAACCTTCTTCACATTTTGAATCCCAAACAAACGCTTGCCCCTTTCTAGTCAACATCGTCAACGGTAACGCCAACTTAGAAAATCCCTCAATGAACTTCCTATAATAACCAGCCAAACCAAGAAAACTCCTTATCTCAGAAACTGACTTCGGAGCTTCCCACTTAGATACCGCTTCTATCTTAGAAGGATCAACAGCAACACCACCTCTTGAAATCACATGACCAAGAAAACTAACCTCTTATAACCAAAATTCACACTTTGACAGTTTAGCAAATAACTTCTTTTCTCGTAGAACTCCTAAAACCACTCTCAAATGCTCAGCATGCTCTTCTTCAGATTTCGAATACACCAAAATATCATCAATAAACACCACAACAAACTTGTCTAGATACGGATGGAAAATCCTATTCATATACTCCATAAACACTCCAGGCGCATTAGTCACACCAAAAGGCATTACAGAATACTCATAATGTCCATACCTTGTTCTGAAAGCAGTCTTCTGAATATCCTCAGTCTTCACACGTATCTGATGATACCCAGATCTCAAATCTATCTTGCTGAACACACTCGCACCAACCAATTGATCCATCAAATCATCAATCCTCGGTAACGGATACCGATTCTTGATCGTCACTTTATTCAGTTGCCTGTAGTCCACACACAACCTCATAGTACCTTCTTTCTTCTTAACCAATAACACTGGTGCACCCCACGGTGACACACTCGGACGAATAAATTTCTTATCCAACAGGTCTTCCAACTGACTCTTCAATTCAGTTAACTCAACAGCAGACATACGGTACGGAGCCATCGATATCGGCCTAGTACCAGGTACCAAATCAATCGAGAACTCAACTTCCCGCTCTGGCGGTAATTCATTCACTTCTTCCGGAAACACATCAGGAAAATCACACACCACAGCTAGATCGCAATTCACCAGTTTATCTTTAGCCTCCAAAGTCGCTAACAGCATAAACAACTCTGCCCCATCTGCTACCGCCTCATTCACCTGCCTTGCTGATAGAAACAAATCCTTTCCTTCCTCAATCTCAGGAAGGATCACCGTCTTATCAAAACAGTTGATATAAACTCGGTTAAACACCAACCAGTTCATACCCAGGATAACATCAATCTGCACTAGTGGAAGACACACAAGGTCCATCCCAAAGTCTCTACCAAAAATACTCAAAGGACAATTTAAACAGACTGAAGTAGTAGTCACTGAACCCTTCGCAGGAGTATCAATCACCATACTTCCATGCATCTCAGATATCTCTAATTTGAGTTTCACAGCACAATCCAAAGATATAAAGGAATGAGTCGCACCTGTGTCAATAATAGCTACAAGAGGAAAGCCATTAATATAACACGTACCTCGGATCAAACGATCATCTGCAGAAGTCTCAGAACCCGATAAAGCAAAGACCTTGCCTCCCGACTGGTTCTCTCTCTTCGGCTTAGGACACTGTGGACTGATATGACCCACCTCTCCGCAGTTGAAACAAGTCACAGTCTTCAACCGGCAATCTGCAGCCAAGTGACCACCTTTTCCACACTTGAAACACTTCTTCTCATTACTGGTACACTCATGGATACGATGTCCAGCCTGACCACATCTGAAACACTTAGCAGGGGCAATGGAGTCTCCCCCACTAGGCCTCTTCATCCCACTCTGTCTCTGGAAACCTTTGCCAACTGCATACGGTTTCCCACGATCATCCTGATTCTTGCCTTTCATATCAACCCTTTGCTGATAGCTTTCCGCCCTGGCCTTGGTATCCTGTTCAAAAATCCTGCAACAGTCCACTAGGTCAGAGAACACTCTAATCCGTTGATACCCAATAGCCTGCTTGATCTCGGGACGTAACCCGTTCTCAAACTTCACACACTTTGAAAATTCCCCAGTAGCCTCATTATAGGGAGTGTAATAATTCGACAGCTCTGTGAACTTAGCAGCATACTCAGTAACAGACCGGTTGCCCTGCTTCAATTCTAAGAACTCTATCTCTTTCTTTCCTCTGACATCCTCTGGAAAGTACTTCCTCAGGAATCTCTCTCTGAACACCGCCCAAGTGATCTCAGTATTCCCAGTAGTTTCCAACTCAGTGCGGGTAGCAACCCACCAATCATCTGCTTCCTCTGACAGCATATATGTACCGAACCTGACCTTCTGGTTATCGGCACACTCAGTCACTCGGAAGATCCTCTCAATCTCCTTCAACCACTTCTGAGCACCATCTGGATCGTATGCTCCCTTGAACATTGGAGGATTGTTCTTCTGGAACTCACTCAGTTGACGAGCAGCTCCCATTCCCATAACATTCGGATTCCCTCCAAGTACTCCAGCTAGCATACCCAGAGCCTCAGCAATCGCAGCATCGTCTCTACCTCTTCCAGCCATCTCTATTCTGAAAACCCAACAAGCTAAAACAATAAGTACTGATAGGGTTGCACAACACCTATCACGTACAGGGAAACAGAATAATTACGACTCGACTCGACCGACTATGCTCTGATACCACTAATGTAACGCCCCTCTAAAATACCCCAAAATATTTAATTAAAATAGCAATATATCAATCAGAGTAATTATGCAATTAAGGGTGTCACACAATCATTTCACACCATTTTCCAAAATATCCTGTCATGCTCATTTATTTAATCAAAATAAAACATTTGCATAATACGCAGCGGATAGAAATTAACAACAACATTGAAACCATGTAACACATTACATGTAAGGTCGTTCAACAACCAAATGAAAACATAGTAAAACATCCCATCCCGATGTTACATCTACCAGAGCATGACCCACTAAGGAACTATACTAGACTCCAAGGACTAGCTTCTACTCAATCACTGCTCGTTACCTGAAAAATAGTTGTAAGGGTGAGTTCCTCAATCAATATAATGAACATTATAAAATATCATGTCATGTTAAGTAATTTAACACATTAATCACCCTAATCACATCACACATTCGGTAACGGCACATCAATTCAAATATCATACTCAATACCAATACAATTCATGCTCATACTCAATATCAACACAAACACACGTATAATATTGGAATACATCCATTCATATTATATGCCATACACATATTATGCAATGAGACTCCATGCATGAGGTACCGTCTATTTGTGAACATATAGTTCACCTCACCGTCCAAATCCAGGCACGGCTACCAAGCCCACTAGTCCCACTCATTTGAGACCTAGTGACTCACTCACTAATTCCTCACCATGGGAATTAGCTACCACCCCAAGGGCCATGCTATGCACGCTAATTCACCTAGCATGCAAACATCAACAACAGTCCAAAATGACTAACTCACTAATTCCTCACCATGGGAATTAGCTACCACCATAAAGGCCACAATATGCATGCTAATCACCTAGCAATGCTAAATCATCAACCACAATTCAAGAATAGACATATGCTCACACTCTAAGCCATAAAACAGTCTATTCACAAATGCACACATCACTGATACATTCACAAGATCATGCATACCATCACACATCATCAGTATTTTATCACATAAGCATATCAGATCATGCCAAAGAACAACCACAGTATTAGCACACTCTAATAATACCTATACTACTCAAAACAACGGGAAATGATCCCTAATATATCGTACATCAGCTAAATCACACTACTCAGCTGAACAACCAAAAACTGCACAACAACAGCACAGAAAAATCACAATCCTGCCCATACGTGTACTGCCTAGTCCCATACGCGTATGGCCCATTTCTCAGCCAAATCCCATACGCGTACCACCTATCTCATACGCGTATGCTACGCGTACCACTTCCCCATACGCGTACCAACAGAGACCAAACTACGTTCAAAACATCATCTTCCTCATCCATACGCGTATTGCCTAGTGCCATACGCGTACCAGACCATCTCATACGCGTATTACCTAGCGCCATACGCGTATGACCAGAAACCAGATTTCCAGATCTGCTATGGCTTTCTCTGCTACGAGATCTCCCAATTCCAACCTCTTACAATCAAATTTTACACCGTAATCGTTCATATCATCTAACACGAATCATACCCTATTCAATTTCACCAATTCTAACATTTTTACATCTAATTCCTACGAATTCCTTTCAATCATAATCCAATTTCGTTCATCCAAAAGTTCACAATTTCATCATGCATCATTCCAATTAGAGTTAAATCAATGGTCTATCACTACCCACTACATGTTATCCCACAATACCCATTAATCGACGATAAACCCCCCTTACCTGAGTTAATCCGGCGAATCTTTAAGCTTCAAGCTCTTCCTCCCTTCAAACCTTGTTCTCTGGCTCTCTTTGCCCTTTTCCACTTTTCTGTCCCTTTTTCCTTTTCACGTGAAAAATAAACCTTTTTACTAAATGGGACCTTTTCTAAATTCCAACTTTTATTCCAATAAAATAATAAGCCAATAATAATAATTCCAATAATAATATTCCAATTATTTAATTAAATTAATAAATATATTATTAACTTAAATTAAATAATTATCTTATTTTTATCGGGGTGTTACAGTAGGCCTGCTGTTGCAGATGATGTTGTTGTTGCTGATATTGTTGATGTTGTTGTTGCTGGTTCTGATTAGGATGCTGATAATGCTAATTTCCTCTAGAAACAGGTGTTATATGAGCCACCTGGTGCTGGTTACTGGCGGGACGCACAATCTTCCTATTCATAGAGGGTCTTCTTGATTTAATATGGGAAGTCACAGCATGTGCCTCACCATCTTTCTTCTTAGCAAATGCCCCATAACGTTTGGAAGAAGAGCCTTCTTCTCTAGTATGGGGCCCTTCCCTTACTCCCTCTTCTAGACGCATCCACATGCTCACCATCTCGGTGAAGTCAGAAGGAGCGCTAGCAATCATCCGCTCGTAGTAGAAAGAGCTTAAAGTCTTTGGAAAGATCTTTGTCATTTCCTTCTCTTCGAGCAGGGGCACAATTTGTGCAGCCAATTCACGCCACCTCTGGGCGTACTCCTTGAATGTTTCTTTCTCCTTCTGGGACATGGCCCTCAGTTGGTCCCTATCGGGAGCCATATCAATGTTGTATTTATACTGCTTGACAAAGGCTTCGCCAAGGTCTTTAAAGGAGCAGATGTTCGCACCATCCAGGGCCATGTACCATCTCAAAGCGGCACCGGACAGGCTGTCCTAGAAGTAGTGTATCAGGAGTTGATCATTGTCGGTCTGAGTCAACATCTTGCGTGCATACATCACAAGATGGCTGAGCGGGCAAGTGTTTCCTTTGTACTTTTCAAAGTCAGGCACTTTGAATTTAACAGGAATCTTGACATTAGGCACGAGACAGAGCTTAGCAACAGATTTGCCAAAGAGATCCTTCCCTCTGAGAGTTTTGAGTTCCTTGCGAAGCTCAAGGAATTGATCATTTATAGAGTCCATTTTCTCGTAGACATCTGGGCCCTCAGATGGCTCAGAGTGGTAAATGGTGTCATTAACTCTCGGCAAAGTATGCACGACTGGAGGTGGCACAGCAAGGACCGGGCTAGATGCCGGCAAAGAAGCAAAAGTAGGGGCAAGACGCTCTGGAACAAAGTTAGCGGGCATCCCCAAGGGAAACCCGGCTGGCATAGCAGACGGTGCAATGTGAGCGCTGGCAGCAGGCACGGTAGAGGAAGCAACCTCTGAGATGATCGTCCTCTTGGGAGGAGTTGAAGGCGTTGGAGACGACTGGCTTTGGGCGGCCAAGAAAGACTCCATCTGGGTAGTCAATCTTGCCACTTCCTCCTTGAGTTCTCTGTTCTCTTGCTCTATGTGATCCATTAGCTTTGATGAGTTGGCTCTGGTGTAGTACCGGCGCGTCAGCTTGTCTTCAAAATAAATGAAGAACACAGAGTTAGACCACTGAACAAGAAGCCCTGGAACAAAACCTGCTTATGAACATGATGCATGCAATGCTTGTGCATATGATTTTATTTTTTAGTCAGAGGAACTTTAAAGTTCTATTTGCAAATATTTTGGAAATATTAATCATTTAGACATATAGGGAATAATCATATCAATAATATCTGGAAAAATTTTACACCAAAGAAATACAGTCTTGGTAACCAAATACAATACAAGAGAGAAGGAAAATGAACATCCTATGGAACCCTAAAAACAATCATCCAAACCTCTCGAGATTGGAAGATAAGCTGCACGAAGCCTCTTCACCTCTCTCTCATAGGCTACTTCCATATCTGCCTTCTCCTTGGAGAGTCGATCATACTTCCTCTTCTAAAACCTGGAAGACTAAGGAAGAAGAGAAGTCACCACATCATCAGGCTCGTCGAGAACTTGATGCTCTAGAAACCCTATCAAAGCATCCTTATCTCTAAGCTCACGAACCCAAACGTGCGAACGGTCTTCATCTCTCAACTCTTCTACTCCTTGGTTAGGGAGGGTTGAAGGCCTAACAATAACCATAGGTGTAGGTCTCGGGTAATCATAAGGCATAAGGTACTCAGAAGCTCTCCTCCTTACCCATGAGGTATAGGGTTCCAAAGCAATGCAATTCTTCGGACCAAACTCTTTCGTTCCCTTCCTATGAATCTTGCGCCAAGCACGGATCATCCTGCCCTTTAAGTCTTAGGGATCTTTAGCCTCTTGAAAGAACACACCTTCTAACAGAATGTTATTAGGTTTGTCCTTTAAGGGGAACCCAAGCTGACGACGTGCCAAAATAAGGTTGTAGTTAATCCCACCATATGTACCAAGAAGAGGCACATTGAAGAATTCACCATAAGAGTCGATAATCTGCACACCATCATATACACGGTTATACTAAACGATATCATCATTAGTGAGAGACATAAGTCTCGTGGACCACCGTAGACATCCTTTTTTCTCCTTGAAGGCGACCGTCTGTGGCAAGCGCGAAATAAACCACTTGTACAACAGAGGCAAACAACACACAATGGTACCACCACCCTTTGCATTCCTCATATGTAAAGAAAAATAAGTGTCACCCAACAGAGTCGGAATGGGATTAAGAGTAGAGAAAATCCTAATGGCATTCACATCCACAAACTTGTCGATGTTGGGGAATAACACTAGCCCATAGATGAGAAGTACAAATATGGCTTCAAAGGCGTCCTCACTCATGGCCTTCCCATACATAGTAGCCTGATCAATGAGAAAATCAGATGAGAGACCTTGAATTCCACCTTTGGTAGTCATATGAGCACCAATAATATATTCATCTATATGCAACAGATCAACAATCTCTTGGGAAGAAGCAACTCTCTCCAAGCCACTGAACGGAAACTGATCTAGAATAGGTATACCCACAAGATAGGCATACTCCTCAAGCGTAGACAAAAGCAGGAAATCCGGAAATGTGAAGCAACGGTACAAGGGATCATAGAACTGCACCAACACACTCATCAGACCTTCATCCACCTGAGTAGCAAGAATAGATAGAATCTTCCCATGACGAGCCTTGAACTCCAAGGGATCTAATACATAGGATGTCAAACTCCTTAACTCTTTCAAGTCGGGTTGTCTGAAACTGTACTTCTTTGTATTCCTTCTTTGCTTATCCATGTCTGAAAATTTGCAAATATACCTCTTAAGTTCCTTGAAAAATTTCTCATTGTTGATGATATGGATGTGTATGAATGCATGAATGCATGGATCCAACAATCACACTCAAGGATCAAGCAAAGCACACCACACAAAGGTCATGGGATGGATCAAGTCATCCTTAATATCAATCATCCATTTTGGTGGATTATGGTTTACACCTTATCAACCCCTAAGTTCCCTTGATATTAAGGATATACAAGAACGAATCAACCATGAATCAAGGGTTTGTTGCAAGTCATGAACATGGAGTCTCGGTTAAGAACCACCCAAAGGGAGTGTACTATGGTTAAACCTGACAATCATGTTCTACAAGAGGTTCCAATAGTCATCATCCCATCTTTCGGATATTATCGGATAAACAACTACTCGTATTCCAAAAATATTCTCAAGAGAGACTCTTATAAGTGTAGTATCGCGTAACAACCGTATCAAATCTTACACTTGAACGACCTTCGCACTACGTCCTAAAAATAGGCCAAGACGGGCTTGGTAAACTAAGGTCCTTGGCTTCTAAGGCATATATTGGAAAGAGTAATGCCTAACCACGACTACTCGTGTGACATTACTGATCCCAACATAACCTCCACCAAGTTAATGGGCTTGCAAGTCAACTTACTAAGGAATAACTCCACACAAGTCAACAAGACTATGCCATTCTCCTATCATAAGTTCACTCGAGTTCGGGTATATAACTCATCTCGCAAAAGACCACCAAGCACACAAACAATTGATATATCAAGCAATTCATACATTACAAACAATACAGTAATCCCAAATTTGCACAAAAATATGTCACAAAGTAAATATAAGCATACAATACAACAAAGGTAAAAAGTAGGCAAAACCCACTAGGCAAATTTCTCCCTAGCAGAGTCGCCACTTTTCTGTAGCGGGGTATTCGTTACCTTTAGATTTATTGACTAAATCAAAAGTAAATCATACAATTTGAGCCGCCACCGCACTTCTATTTATCCAAAGGAAAGGTTAGAAAGCGAACAAAAACCGAAAAGTTTTATCAAATCAAAAACTAATAAAAATGTCAGAGATCTGGGTAAGGGGGTTGGTTATGCAATGGGAAAGGTTTAAGCACCCAAAACATCCTAGGTACTCGTAGGGAGCCCTTTTCATAATGTTGTAAGGTAGGTCGGTATTTGTGAAAAATTATTTGTGCAAACATGATTGGGGAGATGAGAGAAGAATATACAAGTTATTTACAATTTTGTGTTTGAATGGATAAACCCATTGCATACGTACCATCTTAAACATGTAGGATCAAAACCTCGTAGTTCGGGGTAAAAATCTCAAAAGAAGTTTGTGAATTAATTGGTTCAAAAGCCTTAAGGTATTTTGTTATCAAAGGGAGAAAACTCAACCTAAAACCACAAATCCACCATGTGAGGAGAGCTTCAACGTGCTAGTGAGGGGTTAACCCTATAATAAGCATGGAAGACTTATAGTCCATCACTAAGGCAATAGGTGAGTATTATATCAACCTCTAGGATAACTCAAACCTAATAGCTAATGTTTATAAAAAGCTTTGGCAAAAAGTGGCCATTGGAACCACAAAACAATTGAGTGAGTTGTATTTACAAATGAAAAGTATTTACAAAGTAAGGTCAAAGTTGACTTAGGATTCAATTCAAAATAAGTGTTATGAAAAGAGTTTGAAAAATCAAAAGCATAATGCTTAGGTTTCTTATTTTGAAAAGCAATGTCAAATGTTTGCACAAAACTTTGGCTTGGGTTAGAGTGGAGAGAAGAAGAAAATGGCTAGGCCCTAAACATGCAAATATGAGGGAAGAGAAATAAAACCACATGGAGTTCCTTTCTTGAGATCATAAAGATGATCCAAGTTGCTCCCTTTCCTTTGGAATTGGCACTCAATAAGCAAATAACTCAAGCAATCAAGCAAACAATCAATCAAGCTCCTAGGAATCTTCCAATTGGCTTTTGTATCTCTCACTTTGGATGCTCATGATAATGGTTCCTCTAATTGGATCAAGTTTGGGATCCCTAGCATAAGAACACACAAATCAAAAAGTTCCACAATGCAATAGAAAGAATGGAAAAGAGTGAGTTTAGAATTAGGTCCTTTCAATGTTGTGTTCAAGATTAAGCATTCTAAAGGCATGAGGCCTAGTTGCTCTTTGACATTTTATAGCATTCTAAAGGCATGAGGCCTAGTTGCTCTTTGACTCCATTTAGCATAGGTAAGGTCCTAAAATCTAAGTTCTTTCTCCATTTGCATTGGGTTCACACAAACAAAACGAAACAAGCATAATGGTATATACACAATTATGTGCTCAAGTGAGCAAAAGGAAAATTGCATTAATACAAACATGAGCTCAAGTGAGCAAAGGGGAAAAGCAAATGAATTAATGTACAAGAATATTAAATTGCATTAAAGTAAATTGGAAGAATTAAATGCTTGAATAAAAAGTTAGTCATTAGTAGTTAATGTTAGTGTGCCATAAGGCAATTTAGCGTTATGTTAAGCAATCATAAATGGACTAATGTAGTAGTCACACCTATCTGAGGCCGGTCAATAAAACTATAGGCAACAAACACAAGTTAGAGACCATGACTAGTAAGCCAAGCTCCTACAACTTTCCATGCCAAAAGAAAAGAAGAATGATCTTGTATGGATTTAGTTTTTTTGCTTGACCAAGAAGCAACCTATCCTTAATGCAAAGCAATTAACTTGATCTTTGATTAAGATGAATTTCATTTGAACCAAGGAAGGTTAAGCCTCTCATATGCCAAGGCTAACCACCAATCATTAACTCATTGATCAAAAAGAAAAAGAAGAAGAAGAAGAAGAAATGGAAATCTACATAAATGGAATTTAAATGACATAAGCACAATACATTGATAAAAAATGAAATGAATCATCATCAATCTATGGTAAACAGAAGTGAGATGAAGCTTAGAACTCAAGAAACAACAAAAATATTTTTAGTATTTTTGGAATTAAAATAATACTTGAATTAAAATGAACAAAAGAAAGGTCAAACTTCAAACTTCATCCTAAAATTTTCACCATTTTTAGAAACCAGAAACTAATTTTAAACAATTAAAAATGAAGAAAATATAACATAATTGAACTAAAATCTCAAATCAATTAAGAAATTTATGAGAATATTTTTCATAGATTTATCATCATTCAAAGATGTTAAGAAAATATTTTTGGCATTTTTGAATATTGGAAAGTATTTTAAATGATTTAAAAATAACCAGAAAAGAGAAAATTCACAAAAAATATCAAATGGGAAAATAAAAAATATTAAAAATCATTTTCAGAAACAAGAATTAAAAAGGGAAATAATGCAATTGGTCCCATATTTTTTGGATAAAAAATGAAGAAGATATGAATTTTTGAAATAAAATGAAATAAAAAAATAAAATAAAATTATCAGAAATTGCAAAAAAACAAGGAACGTTTGATCTGATTTCATTAAATGATGTGGCGCATCAGATGGTGGATAAGCGCACGCGCATGGTGGACCAAAGTCAAAAGAGAAGCACGCTGCATTAATGAAAGTCATAAGGTTCAAGCGCGGGATTAAATATGGAAACGAGATCCAATGGTCCAGATGCAAACACGTGGGGGGGACGGTGGTGTACACCACCGTCTTCTCCGGTGAGCATGCCAACTCCGGCCAGAGTTGCAGGTTTTGAAAACTTCATAAAAATACACGATCCTCATATCATTGGAAAGTTGGGGTGATGTACATCACCCCTGTGCCACCGGTTTCCACTCAAGATCACTACATGAAGAGAAATTTGAGATGGAAGTTTATGGTGTTCAACCTGAACTTGATCAATTCATGAAATTAAATACACAAATCAATTGCCTATCACATGAGGACTTTAGAGGTACCAACAAACACAAGAAATGAGCAATAATCAAGGAGTTTCGAATGGAAAAAGTTTGAACAACAACCTTTGAAGTGCACCTCTACAAGGCACGATCTCTTCCAATTCTTTGTTGCAGTGTGTTCTTAAGATGGCAAAGTAGCTAGGCTCAGGAATTGAAGCTCAATGATCAACCAAGGAACTTGAAAATTAAACTGAAAAATTGAAGAAGAAAACTCAAAATTCCTTTTAATGGAGGTTAGGATTTCAATTCTGTAGAGTGTTAGGCACCTTGAGGTTGTGATTGAATGAAGAATGACACTTCTATTTATAGCCAAGCATGCTGGATTACATGAAGAAACCGTGTGCATGTGGAATAGGGGCCTCCATGCATGGGCCTGTACAGGCGCATGTGAGGCCCAAAATCCATTGCAAATGCAAGCTGATATGAGTATGCAATGGTTTGGACGTGCAGATTTGATTGCAATGGCTTGTGCATGGAGTTTCAACATGTTATGCATAAATGAACACAAATCTTCTCCTCTTCGAAAATTCACTTTGCCAAAATGAAACATGGTCATGTGGGTAATGGTTAGAAAGGTCTTGATATGAGGAACAAATGTTATGTTGAACAAAAATCCATTGGGATTGGGAAATTTATGAAAACAGGCCATGAAGTTCAATGTGCAAATCATGTGTATGAGAATTTTGCCAAAATGGACCAACTTCAAGCCCTTCTATTTCAATGATGAAAGCCTCATATGACAAAACCTTCAACATCAAAGTTGTAGATATTTTCAAGACAATAGACTTAAAGTTTGCATCATTTGGATTTTTGATGAGAAAGTTATGGGCACTTGAAGTTGGACATTTTCAAGATTCAATGGCTTTTGTCCAAAGTGACCTATAATGTTTTGTATTATCACATGTGTTTATTTTAGGATTATGAGAATTTTTTCAACATAAAAAATTAAGTAGACATCTTAAAATTTCCAATGCATTTGATCCCACCTAAAAATCATATAGAATGAGTAAGTTAGGAACTTGGGAAGTTGACCCAAAATTAGGGTTTCAATCAAAATGACCTATAATGTTTTGAAATGAATGATGACCTTCCAAGTTTCAAATGGATTATTGATGAACATGAAAGTTGTTCATATGGTTCTTAATAACATTGTTTCTCTTTTGGTCATCTTCATTTGACAAACACATCAAAAGTTAGGTCTCAATGGATTTCACAATAGTTAGATGAATTGACTAATCAACTTCTCAAGTCCAAACTTCAAATCTTGATGAATTGATGATTGAGGACACTCACATAAGCTCATATATGCATAAAATGATGAATGAAAGAACTTCCCTTGATTGTATTTGCATGGGTTGAGGTTGCTTCATGAGCAAGGCACAGTCAATGCATAGTTGAATTAGGGTTTCCTTGGGAAACAATCCTCAAGCCCTTTGGTTTATCTTGATCAAATTGACAAATTGAGATGCTTGGGAGGCATATATGATGATTGAGAGCTTTGAGAACCATTTTCATGCTTGCTTTCCTCTTAATCTAGCCACTTCAATGAGCATAGGGCCTTCTAGGAGCAAGGGATCACATGATTGCTCAAGCTACAAAACAAACAATGTTAGTGACATATTTTTGTGCTTTTGGTTAGTAAACAAAATAAGAAAAGCAATAATATACAATTCAAGCATACTTGGTGGTCTCAAACCAACTCACACAAGTCCCAACCCTAGGGTTAAGTAACCAAGATGCTATGATCCTTGAGGCAAATGCAATGTGCAATGTTATGATGCCATGAGGGTTCTTAGGATCAAAATTAGGGTCTTACAGTCATGGGAGGAATTTTATCAAATTAAAATCATTTATTTTGGGAGATGAAATGTACATTTCATCAATCCCCTAAATCAAATGATTATAATCTAACAAAAGTCAAATCAACCTTGACAAAGGCCCAAACACATAGTCAAACTTCACAAGTCAATAAAAATGGTTCAACATAATTTTCACACGATTAAACAATTAAAAATCAAATTAAAATGCATTAAATTAAATTATGTTTGATCAAAAACCTAAAACCTCTTCAAAACACCAAATAAATGGAAAAGAGATATATCATAGGTCAAACAAGCTCAAAGGACCTTGGACAAAAAAATTTATTATTTTTGAAAAGTTAGAAGTATTTTTAAACACTTAAAAATATGCCCCAAAACAATTAAATCATGAAAAATATCAATACTAATCCAAAAAATAATTTTAATTCAGAAAATGAAAGAGAAAAATATTTGAAATTTTTTGGTGAAAGTCCCATATTTTTTTGATCAATAATGAAATTAATATAAATTAAGCAATTAAAAGAAATATTCAAAAATTCAAAAAAGGAGAGCCATCTGATCTCCCTCATTAATTGAGGTGACATATCAGATGGATGAAAGCGCGCGTTCCATGGTGCACTATAGTCAATGCGGCATAGGCTTGGTATTCAAAAGCAACGCATGAGATTAAAATGTTTTAAAAGGATCCTATGGTTGATATGCAGGACAACTCATCACCGGAGCCAGAGCTCCGGTCTTCTTCTCTGGTGGACCTCACCGAATTGGTCCACCATCCACCATCACCAAAATGAAAAAGTAAGACATGGATTTAAAGAAAAAATGCCCAGGAGCTCGAATCTGGCCTCAATTTTGTCCAATTCCAAGTATATGAAAAGATACAGGGATTTGAATTTTGAGGATCATGAACTGAGTTGCTTCGATTTAACCTCAAAGAAACTCAATCTTGTTGCCTACATTGGCAATACTTCATCAAACCAACAATCAGTCAAAATTGATAAGAAATAAGAGAGAATTGAAGAAGAAAAGTTTTTAAAATCTCACCTTCAAGGAGCTTCAAATTAGCTTGAACTTGCTTCCAATTTGGCTTGGCTTGACTCTAGAAGTTTGCAGAAGATGATTTGAATGGTTAAAAAAGCTTGCACTCTTAGAGTTTCAATCCTAAAACAGAAGGAGAATTGAAACTCAGTTTCTCAAGAAACCTTCAAGATTATCCTTTTAATAGTGTTTGGGGAAGAAGGGGGTCGAAGCTTGGGAAAGAGAGATCCCATTTCTGATCATGAAGGTCTTATTTATAGCCAATGTGAATGATATTTGCACACTTCCAACTTTGGCACATTTTTAAATTCTCCCTTACATGGATGCATGGCCTTTTATTAGGCCCATGAGATGATTCCATATGTTCCAAAGTTCAATGTACTTCATGCTGAAATCATGTTAGAAGCTCATGCAAATGTGTGTGGAAATTGGAACTTGAAATTATCCAAATGGTGCTTTAACTTACACTCTGTGTAAGTCCCTCAATTTTGATCCAAATGAGACTATCTTGGATGTTTTGGAAATTTGAGATCAAGGGGAACAACTTTAATGTTGAACAATTTTTCATTTGAATCTTGGATAATGATGAATTTCGAGGTCGAAGTTTGGGAAATTAAACATATTTGAAAATTTTCTAAATCCCAAGTCAAATGTTCACTTTTTCCACCTTGAATAACTTTTTCTATGGACTTAAAATGAGAAACGTTCCTTCATAAAAGTTGTAGATATTTCAAACCTCTTCAATTTGGTCATAAATTTGACCTCAGTTGGATTTGTAATGATGGAGTTATGCATTTTAGAAGTTAAGGAAAATCACTTGTTCAATGGTAACGCTCGAAAATGACCTATAATGTTTCCTCTTGGCACATGCATTTGAAATTTGAATTTGCACTTATTCCAAACATCAAAGTTGAAGTAGAATATTGAATTTGATCATGCAATTTGAATGGCTTTCATCTTATAAAAATTGAGCAAGTTATGGTCTTGGGAAGTTGACCTCCAAACTAGAGGGTTCAGACAAAATGACCTATAATCTTTCACCATAAAAAATGACTTTCCAAGAAAAACTAGCTCTTTACTTAACCATTAACATTGTTTGGAATGTCATTTTGAAGAACGTTTCTCTTAGAATCATTTTCATATGACAAAAAGTGTAGGAGATAGGGTCTAGGGAACCCCAGTTTTGACCAGTTGACTTTCTCTGGTCAACCACCATGACCAAGTTGCTAGCTTGACATTCTCTTGACTTTTGGGACTCATTGAGGATCATATATGCATAAGATAATGTAACGTGAAGTATAGCTTGAAATATTTGATCAATTGTTAAAGAATCTTGTTGAAGAAGTCACACAAGATACCTAGATGAATTAGGGTTTCCAAGGCAAACAAACTCGAAACACTTGATGATTTCTTGATCAAAATGACATCTGAAGATCATGGGGATCCATATGTGATAGTTAGAGCCATAGTAAACCATTCCTTGATTTAGCTCCTTGCATTAAGGGTCTCAAACCCTAGATATGAGCTTGATAGAGCGTAGGTGAGCATGTACACTACCTACAAAAGCAACAAACTATAAATTGACATATTTTTGGTATTTTGGTTAGTAAGTGATAGAAAAACCAAGTATAATACAATCTAAAGTTCTTGGTGACCTCTTCTAATGCAAACCCAATGAATGAGGGGTAAGGAGGATGTAGCACCTCAAATTTGCACCTCTCATTTGTACATACATTTCCTTTTTAGGTCATTAATATTGCATTAGCATTGCATAGCATGTTGCATTTCATCAGTCAAGACTGATCAGGAGAATCCAACTGTGCAAGAGAGCAAGGGTTTGTCCATGAGATGAAGGCCCTATGGTTGTTCTAGAGAGCTTACATGACCCAAGGATCATTTTGATGCAATTTGGCCAAGTGTTGAAGGCTCAAAGTCCACAGTGCATGACCAAGTCATCTGAGGCCCATGAAAGTCAACTACAAGTCAACTGAGGGCTAGGAGATGGAGAAATGGTTTGAGACACTTCATTCATGTCCAAGAGAGGGTTATTCAACATGTCAAACATCTACCTTGAGGATTTTGAAGCCAGATCAAAAGTTTCCAAAAATGGCAAGTTTTGGACCAACTTCAACTCAACTTTCCAACATCAAAGAAGCTTCTAATGAATTTTTTTCCAACACGAAAGTTGAATATCTTTCTCTCCCATTTCCAAAAAGTCCAAGATCATGAGAATCTGATGAACGGTTGAGGAGATATGATCAAATCATCACCAAGTGTGCATGGCCAAAATGTTCTATGTATTGATACATACGAGTTTTGTATCGATACATGCAAGGCAAAATGTTCTATGTATTGATACATACGAGTTTTGTATCGATCCATGCAGGGCAAAATGTTCTATGTATTGATACATACGAGTTTTGTATCGATCCATGCAAGGCAAAATGTTCCATGTATTGATACATACGAGTTTTGTATCGATCCATGCAAGGCAAAATGTTCCATGTATTGATACATACGAGTTTTGAATCGATCCATGCTGGTATTAATTCTCTAAAATTAATCAAAGATACAGTATGTATCGATGCATAATCCTTTGTATCAATACATAATTCTGTTTTGATCATGCATTGGCAGTTCACGTTGGATTACTCCATGCACCACCATTTTTTCAATTTTGCCAAAACACCTTATTTTTGCTAATCACCATTAACCATTGCTAATTAACATTTTCAGTGTGATTAGTACAACATATATATACTCTAATCATAAAAGAATTGAAAAAGTTAATCACAATTCACCATTTCTAGATCTAGTTTCTCTCTCCCTCCAAAATTTTCTTCAAACCAAAATTCAAATTTCTTCAACATAACACCTTGTTTTTGTTGAAGATTCATGATCAGTGAGTTGATTAGAGTGTGAATCAAGTATTGGTTTGTTGAATTCGTGCAAGAACCAAGCAGTTGAAGTTCAAGTTTAAGCTAGATCTACACGTGTTCAAGCTTCCTTTTCTTCATCAAACATCATTGCAAGCATTGTGGAGTGAATTTGGATCAATACAAGCTGTGGATCTTGCAGTTCAAAGGTTCTGTTCTTCAAGAGGTAAATTTTCAAACCTCTTAATCTTGAAATTCATGTGCATATTCTGGTAGATCTTGTTCTCCTGGTGATTCTGATCTAAAAATCGTGTGAATTGGTGCATTATTGAGCAAGTTATGTGTGTTTAAAGTTTTGCATCCAAAAATGATTTTGCTCGATTCTGTTAATTGATGATGATTTAGCATGAAATAAGGATTGATCCGTGTTACTCGTTGCATGAACTTCATTTTGATATAAAATTTTGTGATTCTGGACGTTTCTGGACATTTCTGGAAATTTTGGATGAAGTTCATATGAACTTCATCATCTTCATCATGAAGAAGATGAAGATGCATGCATTTCTGGAATTTCTGGAAAATTGCGTCAGTTTTCTGGAAATAGCGACGGTTTGAACCGTCCTAATCTGCAGCGCTAGGGTTCATGTTGAAACGAGGTCGTTTTTCCTCAGCGTGCGCCACTGTTTGAATTTTGACCTACTTCGATTCCTGGCTGGCGCATAATTTCAAATGTTCATGCATTTTATCATTTCCCTCCACTTTTGTATGCTACATGCTTCACTTGTTTTTTTATTTTTTCATCAACTTGTAAAATCCATATTAAATTCAAAATTGATCCAAAAAATACCTGGTTTTTTGCTAATTGTTCCTTGAGATGTCTAGTTTTTCATGATGAATTTTTCAAAAGTTGTGCCTGGCTGGATTTTGCTGGTGCTATAATCTTTGACCATAGGTGCATTTGTGACACTGCATTACTCTTTCTATCATGAAATGCTCGTTCTTAATCCAATGGACTTGAAATTTTACATGCTGATTCTAGACACATTGCTGGATGTTTGAGGCTTGGTTTGGTATTTTTCTCACGTACCATTTCTGTTTTATGCTTGTGTTAACATGGTGTGACAATGTATGTCACACATTTGGTTGTTCTTACTTGTGCAATTTAATTTCCATGCCAAATGATCTTGGATGCTTCTGATTTTTTGTATGATGATCATGTTGGGTGTGTTGAATGCTCATGATTTTTTCCAGAATTATTTGAATAATTTCTGTTTTGTTTTGGAATTTTCATTCATGATGATCACATATGAACTTTGAAATTGCCTTTGACTTCTTTTGATCATGAAATGCCTTTGATTATTGATTTTGATGTGAGCCTTTTAGGACATGTTAATATGTGTTTGAAGTTGCAATGTGTTGAATTTCAGCTCCTGTTTTGAATTTTTTCTTCATCTTTGACCCCAGTCTTTGACCTAGTGGTGTGTTGCTTACATGTGAGCTTTGAATTTCAGGTTTAAGCATCCAAGTTCCATGGTTGATGATGCTTCATCATTTGAATATTGATATTTGCTTTCGATTGCTAACACTTGATGTTTTGTAGGGTGATGATAACTCATTTGAGTTTGCCTTATGGCTTTTGTGTTGTACATTGGGATTGTCTGTTGGTTATTAACTGTTGTCTGTTTGTCTGAAAGTTGTACTGATTGGTTTAGCTGTTTCCATAGGTACCTAAGTAGCTTTAAGTTCATTTGAACTTTGCTTTGCTTGCTTGTGGTTTGCATACCACTGAGGTATAATTCCCTGATCTTCATGTAGTCTGGAAGACCTGTCATGTTACTTTGGCAGGCACCTGTCTGAAGCCCTCCTTAAGAGGCAATGCTTGTGTTTGTTTAATTTTGTGCCAAGCAGGTAAAGACCTCTTAAGAGGCAATTGGCAGATAAAAGGGATGTGCAATCCATCCCCTGCTATTCAGTTGTGTCATTCACTTTGCTCACACACCATGTGTTGATGCATTGTGAATAAGAACCCAAGATCTTGTTGTGTCAGTCATGTGGATAAGAGTTCCTACATTCTGAACTCCCACACTTTCTATTTGAGTCAAGCTCTCCCAGACCAGGGATAAGAGCTGTGAGGTCTTACCCTCACTTCCCATTTCATCTGCTTCACCCTAACTCTCAATGTTAGGGTTAAGAGCTAAAAACACCTCATTCCAGTTGGCTTGTTTCTACAGCCTAGCCTTGTATGAGCCAATTGTTTGCATATAGTGTGTGTGCTTGCTTTATTGTGCTTGTATTTGTTTGATTATGCTGTTTAGGCTAGCTTGCTTCCTGTGCAAGTTAGGATAGAGACCTCAACATAGGGATCGTATGCATGACAACTTCTAGGCTCGAGTCGTAGTCTCCCTAGTAGCTTGTTATCTCCCTTGTCTCTGGTTAGGTTAGAAGTTATTTCCCTGTTTAGGGGAACTATGTCGCCCTGATCCTCATACCAGATGAGATACGTAGGCAGGAGATGAGCTGATCTCTCTGGGCATCCTTTTCATTTTGCAACCCCTTTTATGTGTGTTGGAGTCTGACGTAAGTCCAGCGATTGGCAGTTGGTTTCCTGTGTCTTGTTTGCTTGTTGGAGTCTGACGTAAGACCAGCGATTGGCAGTCGGTTTCCTGTGTGTGTGTTTGTTGGTTCGGAGTCTGATGTAAGTCCAGCGATTGGCATTCGGTTTCCATGTTTGCCTGTTTGTGTGGAGTCTGACGTAAGTCCAGCGATTGGCAGTCAGTTTCCTGTGTGGTTTTGTTTGGCGTGCGTTAGTCGAGCTACGAGTGCTCTGATTCTTCTCCGGTCAGAGAAGATACGTATGCATAGGATGCGACATCCTAGCGAGCACGTTTCTCCTGTCCCGAACTACGTCGACTCTGATGTCTATGTCTGACAGACTACGTAGGCCCAGGAGTCGGCCTTGTGCAGTTTGTGAGCAGTTTTTAGCAACCTTTCTTCTATTCTTTTGAGCGTGGATCCCGTCGAGTACGACGGATGCGTAGGGGTGCTAATACCTTCCCTTCGCATAACCGACTCCCGATCCTTGCATCTCTGGTAGCGAGACCATGTCTTTTCCAGGTTTACTTCGAGCGTTTCCTTTCCCTCTTTTGGGATAAATAACGCACGGTGGCGGCTCTGTTGTTTCGTTTTCCCGCCGGTTTTTTTCGCGTAATGCGACAGCTGGCGACACTGCTGGGGATTTAGAGAAGTTGACCTCTTGCTGGTCCATCTTCCCTAAGCGAGTCAATCCTAGCGCTCATTAGGATAGTTTCGGTTGCTTTTACTGTTTTATTTATTGCATTTATGATTATGATGTGATTGTATATATGTGCATTATGTGTTTGGGAGTTCCAAGAGGTAAAAGGCCCAATACCCAGGCTATGAGTGAACTTTAGGACACCTAGGAATAGTGTGATTCATGGGAAGCGGGTGGTATTGCGCCACTTAGCGGAACATGATATCACGAGCAGTTCAGATCCTGATGGGGTATTATCGGTACATACATCTGGTGTGTACATGGTGATATTCTTAAAAGGGTTGTTTATCATGCGTTTCTCTTGACCTTACCCTGGCCTAGATAACACCCGTGAGTAGGGAGGGAAGGAATCATTTTACAGGTACAGTTGGTGACTTTTGATCTGTTGGTGACTACTGGTTCCTATTGGTGACTTAGTTCAGAAGTGTGGGTCTCAGATGACTTTGGGTCTCAGATGACTTTGTGGTTCCGAATTCAAGCTGAAGCTTTGAACCTGTGCCTTGAGATACACAGCCAACCAGTCGTGTTTGCATCATTTGCATCATAGCATGTTTATTTTCAAAAAAATAATGCAAAAAAAAAGAAATGAAAAAAGAAAAAAGAAAAACAAAAGCTAATCTCCTCATGCATATCATTTCTCAAGTTCATTTAGGAGTCTGTTCACTGTGAGAGATGGCAACCGTTCCAGAGTTGAAGAGGAAGACTTGCACCTACAGTTTTCACCGTGAGCCATTGACATCTTTGATAGAGTTGAGCAATCTTGTGACCGGCGGTAATCAGAAGGTGTTTGTTGATCAATATGGGGATTTGTTGACGCTGTTGAAGATGGTGGTAGATCCGGTACCGTTGCAGACTCTCCTACAGTTCTATGATCCAGAGCTCCGTTGTTTCACTTTCCAGGATTATCAGTTAGCGCCCACTCTTGAAGAGTATTCCATTCTGATGAATGTCCCGATCAAGTACCAGGTGCCTTTCTTGGATGTTCCGAAGGAGGTGGATTTCAGGGTTGTTGCTAGATCTCTTTATTTGAGTATCAAGGAGGTGAGTGACAATTGGAAGTCAAGTGGTGATGTCGTAGGGTTGCCTTTGAAGTACCTGGTGAGGATGGCTAAGGAAGAAGCCAAGAAGGGGAATTGGGAAGCTTTCAACGCTCAGTTGGCTATCATGATCTATGGAGTTGTGCTGTTCCCGAGTATGCCTAATTTTGTGGACTTTGTTGCTGTCACTATTTTCATTGGAGGAAACCCAGTTCCTACCTTGTTAGCTGACACTTATTATGCTATACACAGCAGGCATGGTAAGGGTGGAGCTATCAGATGATGTCTCCCTTTATTGCTCAGATGGTTCTTGTCCTTGTTGCCAACCAGTGGACCTTTTGTGGATGCTCATAGCACTCATAAGTGGACTTAGAGGATTATGTCTCTTACCTCCTATGACATCAGGTGGCAAGCTTATAGGGTGAATGTGCATAGTGTCATCCTGAGTTGTGGAGAGTTTCATAATGTGCCACTCATATGGACTAAGGGTTGCATCAATTACAACCCGGTTCTTTCTCTTCGCCAGTTGGGGTTTGTCATGAATGGAAGACCACTAGATGCTGATATAGCAGAGAGTGTGTATTTTGAGAAGCGGAGTGACCCGGCTAGATTGGAGCAAGTGGGAAGAGCTTGGAAGACTATTGGTGTCAAGGATGGAGCTGTTCTAGGGAAGAAGTTTGCAGTTGCCATGCCTGCTTACATTGATTGGGTCAAGAATAGAGTTGAGACTTTGTTGTTGCCCTATGATAGGATGGAGCCATTGCAAGAACAACCACTTGTGATTCTCTCTGAGAATGTACCTGCTGAGCACTACAAACAGGCCTTAATGGAGAGTCGTCGGTTGAAAGAGAAGGAACAAGATACTCAGATGGAGCTTTACAAAGCCAAAGCTGATAAGTTGAACTTGGCTCATCAACTCAAAAGCATGCAAGGTGAGGATGCTAGCGGATTGAAGAGCAAGAAGAGGTCTTATGAGGAGTTAGAGACATTGTTGAATGAAGAACACCGTGAATGCTTGAGGTTGCAGAAAGCTGAAGCCAATTACCAGAAGAAGATAAGAGACCTGGAAAAGCAGTTCAAAGACAAAGACGTTCAGTTGAAGAAGGAGGTAGACTTGAGACATGCATCAAAGAGCCAACTTGGAGGAGATGTTATGGAGCTCAGAAGACAACTGAAGGAGAAGCTCACTCCTCTGCCTGAGTGTTCAGAATGTGACCTGTTGATAGACCAGTGCCAGTACCTGAAGACTCTCATTCCAGGAGGACATCTTTCTTAGCTTGTCTTTGCTGTTTATGTTGAGAATCACCTCCAGGATTGTTGGATGGGGTTCATTATTGTACGCTGATCATTTGGATCTTTGCTTGATTTGTTGTATGATCCTTGTTGCTCATGTCTATAGATGAGATTGTTGATGTTTTACCTTGTGCTCATTATTCTGTGTAGGTTGCTTCTTTGTTGTTCATTGTTGCAGGTTGCCATTTCTTGAAAGATGTATTAGGCTCTTGAATGCCTGAGGAATGAACATATCATGTGCATCATACGCATCATAAGCATCATACACATATCATTTTGCATAACAGGTGTTCTTGATCGAGACTTCTCACTTTGGTTCCTGTTTTAGGCAGGATTGCTGATCAACGTCCGCACCGCTACGCTATGAGGTTGAATCAACAGAGGAATATGGACCAAGTGCAAGCTGAGTTAGCAGAGATGAGGGCTAACATGGCCCAATTCATGACCATGATGCAAGGAGTTGTTCAAGGGCAAGAGGAGCTGCGTGCCTTAGCCCAGAGACAGGAAGCTGTGATTCCACCGTCCAACCGTGCTTCACCAGTGGGTGTCCCGGTTAATGACAATGTTGCTGCTGCTGCTCCCGTCAATGATTATGCCGTGGGTGATGAATTGGGGGGTATCAGAATCAATGGACAACCTCTTGCTGCAGAGGCTGTTAATGTCAGAGCAACCCGTGCTCCCGTGCGCCATCCTGCTCCGCTAGTTGACAGGCAGGAAGATATGTTTACCTTGCTCAGTGATGAAGATGATGTTGGAAGAGTGGAAGAGAGGGACAGAAAAGTTGATGCCCTTGCTGAGAAGATCAGAGCCATGGAGTGTCAGAACTCTTTGGGGTTTGATGTGACAAATATGGGTTTAGTGAATGGGTTGAGAATTTCTTATAAGTTCAAAGCGCCTTCCTTTGACAAATACAACGGTACTTCTTGTCCTCGCACCCATGTGCAGGCTTACTACAGAAAGATCTCTGCCTACATAGATGATGAGAAGATGTGGATGTACTTCTTCCAGGATAGCTTGTCTGGAGCTTCCTTGGATTGGTACATGGAGCTGAAAAGAGAATCTATTAGAAGCTGGAGAGATCTGGGGGAAGCCTTTTTGAGGCAATACAAGCACAATATGGAAATGGCGCCGAGCCGAACTCAGTTACAGAGCCTGTGTCAGAAATCAGGCGAAAGTTTCAAGGAGTACGCCTAGAGATGGCGGGAATTAGCTGCGAGGGTGCAACCTCCTATGCTGGAGAGGGAGTTGACCGATATGTTTATTGGAACACTGCAGGGCGTGTTCATGGACCGGATGGGGAGTTGCCCGTTCGGTAGTTTCTTTGATGTGGTTATCTGCGGAGAGAGGACCGAGAGCCTTATTAAAGCTGGAAAGATTCAGGATGCTGGTTCCTCATCTTCAAAGAAGCCATTTGCTGGGGCACCCAGAAGAAGGGAGGGTGAAACTAATGCCGTGCACAGTAGGAGGAATGTGAACAGAGGGCAATATCGCCAGGTTACTGCTGTAAACATTCCAGCACCTCAACCACGACAACAGCAACAACAAAGAGCTCCACAACAACAACAACAACAACATCCGTTTCAGCCGAGACAGAGAATGCCGGATCGCCGTTTCGACCCGTTGCCTATGACATACGCTGAGTTACTGCCCGAATTGCTCAGATTGGGGTTTGTTGAGTTGCGTACAATGGCTCCGTTGACAAAGATACCTGCTGGGTATGATGCCAACGTTCGTTGTGACTTCCATTCTGGTGCACCGGGGCACCATATTGAGAACTGTCGGGCATTTCATCATAAGGTCCAGGACTTGATTGACGCCAAAACAATCAATTTTGCTCCTGTTCCGAATGTTGTAAACAACCCTATGCCTCAACATGGTGGGCCTAGGGTGAATAATGTGGAAGGTGAGGAGGCCTTGGATTTGGTAGTGGATGTTGAAGATGTTCAGACGTTGCTGTTTGTTGTGAAAGAGCGTCTGTTGAATGGGGGAGTGTTCCCGGGTTGTGATAAGGGCTGTTCAGACTGTGCTGATTCAGGGAATGGTTGTATGCAGTTGAAGAATGGTATCCAGGGTTTGATTGATGAGGGTTGTTTGCAGTTTGCTAGGGCTGTGAAAGAACGTGGGATGGTGTCAACTGTCCCCATTTATTTCAAACCGTCTGAAGGTTCTGGACGTGGCCAGAGAACTGTTAGTGCACCTACAACCGTTGGTACTCCTGTTACCCTTTCTGCTCCAGTAACTGTCGGTGCTCCCACTACTATTGTTGCTTTTGGTAGAAGGGCTGTTAAGAATAGTAGAGCAGTGCCGTGGAAGTATGATAATGCTAATCGCAGTAACAGAAGGGCAGAAAGTCAAATCAGGCCAGTTAATCAGTCTCCCATGACAATTGGTGTGCCAATCAAAGCTCCTGTGACTGTTGGTTCGGTTGTGGACAATGTAGGAGGACCAGGAGGTTTCACCAGGAGCGGTCGTCTGTTTGCACCGCAACCTTTGAGAGACAACAATGCAGAGGCTCTCGCCAAAGCAAAGGGTAAACAAGCTGTGGTTGATGAAGGACCTGTTCAGAAGGAGGCGCCTGAGGGTTCATTTGAGAAGGATGTGGAGGAGTTTATGAAGATTATTAAGAAGAGTGACTACAAGATTGTAGATCAGTTGAATCAAACTCCGTCCAAGATTTCTATACTCTCCTTGCTATTGTGCTCTGAGGCACACCGTAATGCCTTGCTGAAGATGTTGAATCTGGCTTACGTGCCTCAGAAGATTTCTGTCAACCAACTTGAGGGTGTTATTGCTAATGTGAGCATAAGGCACGGTTTGGGGTTCACAGACTTGGATCTGACGCCTGAAGGTCGCAACCATAATAAAGCCCTGCATATCACTATGGAGTGTAAAGGCGCAGTATTGTCACATGTGTTGGTGGATACTGGCTCCTCGTTGAATGTGTTGCCCAAGAAGACTCTGAGCAAGATTGACGTTAAAGGGGTTGTCCTCACTCCAAGCGATCTCATTGTCCGTGCATTTGATGGATCCTAACCGTCTATTTTTGGTGAAGTCACGTTGCCAGTAAAGATTGGCCCAGAGATATTTGATATTATCTTCTATGTGATGGATATTCAACCAGCATATAGTTGCTTATTGGGACGTCCCTGGATACATGCGGCTGGGGCAGTTTCGTCAACTCTCCATCAGAAGCTGAAGTATGTATGGAACGGTCAGATTATGACTGTGTGCGGTGAGGAGGACATTCTGGTGAGTCACCTATCCTCTTTCAAGTATGTGGAGGTGGATGGTGAGATCCATGAAACTCTGTGCAAGGCATTCGAGACCGTTGCTCTTGAGAGGGTGGCTTTTGTTGAGCAGAAGAAGCCAGGTTCCTCAATTGCATCATACAAGCAGGTTGTGGAGGTTGTCAACTCGGGCAATGCAGAAGGCTGGGGTAAGATGGTGGACCTGCCCGTCAAAGAAGACAAGTTCGGTATTGGTTATCAACCTCTGCAGGCGGAGCAACATGAGCAAAAAGGACCGAGTACCTTCACCAGCGTTGGGCTGATGAATCATGGTGACGTCTTTGCAGCCAGTAGTGAAGACGGGGACAGTGACTACGATGTGGACAACTGGGTTCGACCGTGTGCTCCAGGGGAGTCGATCAACAATTGGACAGCAGAAGAAGTGGTTCAAGTTACTCTTCAAACAGAGTAATTTTCTTTTGTTTTTCATTTTGCACAAAACCCTACGTTCTGCCCAAGGCGTAGTGGTTCATTGTAGGGCCTCATCATGTTTTTCAATGATATCATTAATAAAGGACGTTTTGCAAACAATTTTGTGATCCCTGTCTTTTTGTTTTTATTTTCATTTTTTTCAAAAATAATAAAAATGGCAATGCTTTTGTTTTTGTGACTTTCTTGAACTCTTTTTTCTAAAACAAAGCATTAAACATGCAAAATTGATCTTACGAACTCCACTATAAACAGTTCTGTTATGGCTCAGTATGATTTCAATAATCCCATCTACCAAGCTGAAGAGGAGACTGAGGAAGAATGTGAACTCCCTAAAGAACTGGTCAGATTATTGAAGCAGGAGGAAAGGGTCATCCAACCTCATCAGGAGGAGTTGGAGATTATTAACCTTGGTACTGAGGACGCCAGAAGAGAGATCAAGATCGGGGCTGCTTTGAAGGAAGACGTCCAGAGAAGGTTAGTTGAGATGTTGAGAGAATATGTGGAGATATTCGCCTAGTCGTATCAAGATATGCCTGGGTTGGATGCAGATATTGTGATGCATAGGCTACCTCTCAGAGAAGATTGTCCTTCAGTAAAGCAGAAGCTTCGCAGAACTAGTCCTGATATGGCTGTCAAGATCAAGGAAGAGGTTCAGAAGCAATTGGATGCGGGTTTCCTGGCAGTGACCAATTATCCCCCTTGGGTGGCCAACATCGTTCCTGTGCCGAAGAAGGATGGTAAAGTCAGGATGTGTGTCGATTACCGGGATTTAAACAGAGCCAGTCCAAAAGATGACTTCCCATTACCTCACATTGATGTATTGGTTGATAATACTGCTCAATCCTCGGTTTTCTCTTTCATGGATGGATTTTCTGGCTATAATCAGATTAAGATGGCGCCAGAAGACATGGAAAAGACGACATTCATTACACCTTGGGGCACGTTCTGCTATAAGGTGATGCCATTTGGGCTGAAGAATGCCGGTGCTACCTATCCGAGGGCTATGACGACTCTCTTTCATGACATGATGCACAAAGAAATTGAAGTGTACGTGGATGATATGATTGCGAAGTCGCAGACAGAAGAGGAGCACTTGGTAAACCTGCAGAAGTTGTTTGAAAGACTGAGAAAATTCAAACTGAGGTTGAATCCAAACAAGTGTACGTTTGGGGTGAGATCTGGAAAGCTGTTAGGCTTCATTGTCAGCGAGAAAGGGATTGAGGTTGATCCAGCTAAAGTAAAAGCTATTCAAGAAATGCCTGAACCAAGAACTGAAAAGCAGGTTCGTGGGTTTTTAGGGAGATTGAACTACATTGCACGGTTCATATCTCACCTAACTGCCACGTGTGAACCGATATTCAAATTGCTAAGGAAAAATCAAGCAATCAGGTGGAATGATGACTATCAGAAAGCTTTTGATAAGATAAAAGAGTATTTACAGAAACCTCCAATCCTTATACCTCCAGTTCCTGGGAGGCCTCTGATAATGTACCTTTCAGTGACTGAGAACTCGATGGGGTGTGTATTGGGACAACATGACGAGTCTGGTCGAAAAGAGCATGCCATATACTACCTTAGCAAAAAGTTTACCGACTATCAAATAAAATATTCACAGCTTGAGCAAATTTGTTGTGCTTTGGCCTGGGCTGCTCGCCGACTGAGACAGTATATGTTGAACCATACTACCTTATTGATTTCTAAGATGGATCCAGTGAAGTACATCTTTGAGAAGCCGGCTCTCACCGGGCGTGTTGCTCGTTGGCAGATGATTTTAACTAAATATGATATCCAGTATACGTCGCAGAAGGCCATAAAAGGTAGTATTCTGTCAGACTACCTTGCCGAGCAACCAATCGATGATTATCAGCCGATGATGTTTGAATTCCCTGATGAAGACATCATGTATCTTAAGATGAAAGATTGTGAAGAGCCTCTTGTCGAGGAAGGACCGGATCCTGATGACAAGTGGACATTGATGTTTGATGGGGCTGTGAATGTGAATGGCAACGGTGTTGGGGCAGTGCTTATCAATCCTAAAGGGGCTCATATACCTTTTTCTGCCAGACTGACTTTTGACGTAACCAACAACGAGGCTGAGTATGAAGCTTGTATCATGGGGATTGAAGAAGCCATCGATCTAAGGATCAAATCACTGGACATCTATGGAGATTCCTCTCTAGTGATTAATCAGGTCAATGGAGATTGGAATACTCATCAGCCGCATTTTTTGATTCCTTATCGAGATTATACTAGAAGGATCTTGACTTTCTTCAAGAAGGTGAAGCTGTATCATGTCCCCCGAGACGAAAATCAGATGGCTGATGCTTTGGCTACTTTGTCTTCTATGATCAAAGTTCATTGGTGGAATCATGTGCCACATGTTACAGTGAATCAACTCGAGAGGCCTGCGTATGTGTTTGCAGCCGAGTCTGTTGTGGATGAGAAGCCGTGGTACTATGATATCAAGAATTTCCTTAAGAGTCAGGAGTATCCTGAAGGAGCGTCAAAGAATGACAAGAAAACCCTGAGAAGGCTAGCTGGAAGCTTTTATTTGAATCAGGATAACGTATTGTACAAGAGGAACTTTGACATGGTTCTGCTCAGATGTGTGGATAGACACGAAGAAGACATGTTAATGCAAGAAGTGCATGAAGGATCTTTTCGTACCCATGCTGGTGGTCATGCAATGTCCAAGAAATTGTTGAGAGCAGGTTATTACTGGATGACTATGGAAACCGATTGTTTCAAATACGCTCGGAAGTGCCATAAATGCGAGATTTATGCTGATAAGGTGCATGTACCACCAAGCCCTCTGAATGTCATGAATTCGCCTTGGCCATTCGTGATGTGGGGCATTGATATGATTGGAAAGATTGAGCCTACTGCTTCCAATGGACATCGCTTCATCCTGGTTGCGATTGATTACTTCACCAAGTGGGTGGAAGCAGCTTCCTATGCTAATGTTACCAAGCAAGTGGTTGCCCGGTTCATTAAGAAGGAAATCATCTGTCGTTATGGGGTTCCTGAGAGAATCATTACTGATAATGGTTCGAATCTCAATAACAAAATGATGAAAGAGCTTTGTAAATATTTTAAGATCGAACATCATAATTCTTCTCCTTACAGACCAAAGATGAATGGTGCTGTAGAGGCGGCAAATAAGAATATCAAGAAGATTGTGCAGAAGATGGTCGTGACGTACAAGGATTGGCATGAGATGCTGCCTTTCGCTTTACATGGGTACCGTACCTCAGTACGTACGTCGACCGGGGCAACCCCTTACTCCCTTGTGTATGGTATGGAAGCAGTCCTACCCGTTGAAGTGGAGATACCTTCTCTGAGAGTCCTGTTGGATGTCAAGCTTGACGAAGCTGAATGGATTCGAACGAGGTTTAATGAGTTGAGCCTTATCGAAGAGAGACGGTTAGCAGCTGTGTGCCATGGGCAGTTGTATCAGAGAAGGATGAAGAAGGCATTTGATCAGAAAGTGCATCCTCGAAGCTATCAGGCTGGTGATTTAGTTTTGAAGAGGATCCTTCCTCTCGGTACAGACAACAGGGGCAAATGGACTCCGAATTATGAAGGTCCATATGTTGTTAAAAAGGTTTTCTCTGGTGGAGCCTTGATGCTTACAACTATGGATGGTGAAGATTTTCCGTCCCCTGTTAACTCAGATGTAGTCAAAAAATACTTCGTATAAATTGACACGCTGGACAAAAAGAATAAAAGAGTCCAGGCAAAAAAGGGCATCCCGGCGAACCAAAAAAAAAAAAGAAAAGGTTCGGGCAAAAATTAGGGATAAAGAATGAAAAGAATATGTACACCCGGTAAGTCGAATACCCGCAAGGGCGACTTAGGCAAAAATGGGTATCCCGGTGGATTGAAAACCCGAAAGGGCGATCCAGGCAAAAGAGGGATTAAAGTGAAGACTACAGTCTGAGTTATTTGTACTTCATCGCGCTTCATTGTCTGCCATCTCGAAGGATAAGATCGGTCCAGTCATTCTTCTAAGAGAGCAAGGAATTTGGGGAGAAAATTGATGATCTGTGAGTCATAACAGAATTGGGAAATAGTGGATGCCGTGTTCACATTGCCATTAGGATAGATTTTTCCTTTTGTGCGCAATTACCTCTTCTTAGGAATTGCTTCCTGATGTATTCGCCTTTTCAGGCCCATTTTCAATCAATAAAAGTCGTTATTCAGATAAATTGCTCTCTTGTTTTTATTTTACTGTTTTGTTTGCAAAAACGTTCGAATTTTTGATAAACATTGCATAATAAAAAACATGAAGGCTAGACAATAACGTGCAGAAAGATAAAATATTTGAAAATCATTTTGAATGTTGAGTACACTTGAGTGTATCTTGTCCATGCAATCCTTGGGGCATGTATGCCTCGCTGTTTTGCAGGTGATTATCTTTGATTCCGGGCTGAAGTAGATAAGCTACGGTTTGTTCGCAGACATTTCAACATTGTCCAGTAGTGTGAGAGGTTGGGTTGTCTGAAGCAAGTTCGGGACTTGTCTCCCCAGCATAGTCAAGATCAGGGATTCCCCAGCAGGCTTGTAAATGGTTATTTCCCCCAAGCAAGTCTGAAAGCTGTTAGAACTATTCTTCCCTAGCATTTGGGTAGCAGGTTCAAAGGCTATTCTATCCCTAGCTAGTCTGAAGGCTGTTAGTCCCCACTGAATCTGAAGTTTGTTGTATCCCCGACAGAGGTATCAGTGAGTGGTTTGTTCCTCAGCGGTCGGGTTTGAAGTACTGTAATCCTCAGCATGGTCGTGAATGCATTTCCCCAACAGGGTTGTGATTGTCTTCCCCAGCAATTTTTGAAGTGGGTAGTTTTCCCAGCGAAGGTTTGCATTGATGGTTTTCCCCAGCGAAGTCCCCAAGCGGATCGTGTTCGGTGAAAATTATTTCCCAGTAGAGTTTATCCTGCCTAGGGGTTAGCAGTATTCCCAGTAGAGGTGATCGTTGAGAAGTTGTCCCCGGTGGGATTTATCCTCTCTCCAGCAGCAATGATATTCGCCAGCACGGTTGAGAAGTTGGTGTGTTCCCCAGCAGTGCGTCCCCCACAGAGTTGGAGAATCTAATCAGATTTGTGCACTCAGTTGAGCGATCATTTGCTCCCCAGCAGGAGTTTTCTTCATTTGCATCTTGCATGTAGTAATCATTGCATCCACAAATCGCTTAGCATTTCCATTCAACATGGAGCATTATGCCAATGAAAAATTCAAACATATGCATTCATGTCAAACCTGATTGGACCGCATCCCCAGCAGAGGCGGATCATTGTTCAACATCTGTACGACACGTTTGCTACAGTTGCTCTTGACAAACAGCATTCAGATTGGCAATCCCCCAGAGAGGTTTATTTCCTCACCCACCCGTGGAAGGAAGGTTTGATTCTCCCCAGTGAGCTCCCCAGCAAGCGCTTAGCCTTGCCTTGACATATGTAGATGTCATCCTTGTGATACCGGTAAGTGTCATGTCAGCACCCATGTGTGTTCTTGTTTCACTTCGGTAAACACCATTGTGTCGGTGTCGGTAAAAGTCGAGTCTCACCCCAGTCATCCGTTGATGTCTGGTCTTGTTTCATTTCGGTAAACATCATCTTTCAATGTTCGCCACATCTAGTATACCCATTCATCCGTTGATGTCTGGTCACCTCTCCGTTGGTGTCGATAAACGTCGAGCTTCTCCCGTTCGTCCGTTGACGTTTGGTTGAGTATTCCCATTCATCCGTTGATGTCTGGTCACCTCTCCGTTGGTGTCGATAAATGTCGAGCTTCTCCCGTTCGTCCGTTGACGTTTGGTTGAGTATTCCCATTCATCCGTTGATGTCTGGTCACCTCTCTGTTGGTGTCGATAAACGTCGAGTTTTTCCCATTCGTCCGTTGACGTCTGGTTGTCTCCTTCCCATTCATCCGTTGATGTCTGGTCACCTCTCCGTTGGTGTCGATAAACGTCGAGCTTCTCCCATTCGTCCGTTGACGTCTGGTTGAGTCTTCCCATTCATCCGTTGATGTCTGGTCACCTCTCCGTTGGTGTCGGTAAACGTTGAGTTTTTCCCATTCGTCCGTTGACGTATGGTTGCAACTCTTTCCCCAGGTCGTCCGTTGATGTCTGGTCACCTCTCCGTTGGGGTCGGTAAACGTTGAGTTTTTCCCATTCGTCCGTTGACGTATGGTTGCAACTCTTTCCCTAGGTCGTCCGTTGATGTCTGGTCACCTCTCCATTGGTGTCGATAAACGTCGAGTTTTTCCCATTCGTCCGGTGACGTCTGGTTGTATCCTTTTCCAGTCATCCGTTGATGTCTGGTCATGGTTCCTTTCTCTGATAAAAATCAAAATCCCTAGTGATAAATATCAGATCCCAGTGGAGGTTGCCATTGGTGAACTTTTTCTTGGATCCCCGCAGAGTGCAAATTTCTACGGTTCTTTGATATTCAATCCCTGTGTACCTTGAAGGTCTGACAGTCGTTGCTCTCATCCGTTCAGGTTCCCAGTTGATTGAATAGGGGCAGCTGTAGCACCTCAAATTTGCACCTCTCATTTGTACATATATTTCCTTTTTAGGTCATTAATATTTGCACCTCTAATGAATTTTTTTCCAACACGAAAGTTGAATATCTTTCTCTCCCATTTCCAAAAAGTCCAAGATCATGAGAGTCTGATGAACGGTTGAGGAGATATGATCAAATCATCACCTAGTGTGCATGGCCAAAATGTTCTATGTATTGATACATACGAGTTTTGTATCGATCCATGCAAGGCAAAATGTTCTATGTATTGATACATACGAGTTTTGTATCGATCCATGCAGGGAAAAATGTTCTATGTATTGATACATACGAGTTTTGTATCGATCCATGCAAGGCAAAATGTTCCATGTATTGATACTTACGAGTTTTGTATCGATCCATGCAAGGCAAAATGTTCCATGTATTGATACATACGAGTTTTGTATCGATCCATGCTGGTATTAATTCTCTAAAATTAATCAAAGCTACAGTATGTATCGATGCATAATCCTTTGTATCAATACATAATTCTGTTTTGATCATGCATTGGCACTGTTTACGTTGGATTACTCCATGCACCACCATTTTTTCAATTTTGCCAAAACACCTTATTTTTGCTAATCACCATTAACCATTGCTAATTAACATTTTCAGTGTGATTAGTACAACATATATATATATCTAATCATAACAGAATTGAAAAAGTTAATCACAATTCACCATTTCTAGATCTAGTTTCTCTCTCCCTCCAAAATTTTCTTCAAACCAAAATTCAAATTTCTTCAACATAACACCTTGTTTTTGTTGAAGATTCATGATCAGTGAGTTGATTAGAGTGTGAATCAAGTATTGGTTTGTTGAATTCGTGCAAGAACCAAGCAGTTGAAGTTCAAGAACTCAAATATGGAAGTTCAAGTTTAAGCTAGATCTACACGTGTTCAAGCTTCCTTTTCTTCATCAAACATCATTGCAAGCATTGTGGAGTGAATTTGGATCAATACAAGCTGTGGATCTTGCAGTTCAAAGGTTCTGTTCTTCAAGAGGTAAATTTTCGAACCTCTTAATCTTGAAATTCATGTGCATATTCTGGTAGATCTTGTTCTCCTGGTGATTCTGATCTAAAAATCGTGTGAATTGGTGCATTATTGAGCAAGTTATGTGTGTTTAAAGTTTTGCATCCAAAAATGATTTTGCTCGATTCTGTTAATTGATGATGATTTAGCATGAAATAAGGATTGATCCGTGTTACTCGTTGCATGAACTTCATTTTGATATAAAATTTTGTGATTCTGGACGTTTCTGGAAATTTCTGGAAAATTTGGATGAAGTTCATATGAACTTCATCATCTTCATCATGAAGAAGATGAAGATGCATGCATTTCTGGAATTTCTGGAAAATTGCGTCAGTTTTCTGGAAATAGCGACGGTTTGAACCGTCCTAATCTGCAGCGCTAGGGTTCATGTTGAAACGAGGTCGTTTTGCCTCAGCGCGCGCCACTGTTTGAATTTTGACCTACTTCGATTCCTGGCTGGCGCATAATTTCAAATGTTCATGCATTTTATCATTTCCCTCCACTTTTGTATGCTACATGCTTCACTTGATTTTTATTTTTTCATCAACTTGTAAAATCCATATTAAATTGAAAATTGATCCAAAAAATACCTGGTTTTTTGCTAATTGTTCCTTGAGATGTCTAGTCTTTTATGATGATTTTTTCAAAAGTTGTGCCTGGCTGGATTTTTGTTGGTGCATTAATCTTTGACCATAGGTGCATTTGTGACATTGCATTACTCTTTCTATCATGAAATGCTTGTTCTTAATCCAATGGACTTGAAATTTTACATGCTGATTCTAGACACATTGCTGGATGTTTGAGGCTTGGTTTGGTATTTTTCGCACGTACCATTTCTGTTTTATGCTTGTGTTAACATGGTGTGATAATGTATGTCACACATTTGGTTGTTCTTACTTGTGCAATTTAATTTCCATGCCAAATGATCTTGGATGCTTCTGATTTTTTGTATGATGATCATGTTAGATGTGTTTAATGCTCATGATTTTTTCCAAAATTATTTGAATCATTTCTGTTTTGTTTTGGAATTTTCATTCATGATGATCACATATGAGCTTTGAAATTACCTTTGACTTCTTTTGATCATGAAATGCCTTTGATTTTTGATTTTGATATGATCCTTTTAGGACATGTTAATATGTGTTTGAAGTTGCAATGTGTTGAATTTCAGCTCCTGTTTTGAATTTTTTCTTCATCTTTGACCCTAGTCTTTGACCTAGTGGTGTGTTGCTTACATGTGAGCTTTGAATTTCAGGTTTAAGCATCCAAGTTCCATGGTTGATGATGCTTCATCATTTGAATATTGATATTTGATTTTGATTGCTAACACTTGCTGTTTTGTAGGGTGATGATAACTCATTTGAGTTTGCCTTATGGCTTTTGTGTTGTACATTGGGATTGTCTGTTGGTTATTAACTGTTGTCTGTTTGTCTGAAAGTTGTACTGATTGGTTTAGCTGTTTCCACAGGTACCTAAGTTGCTTTAAGTTCATTTGAACTTTGCTTTGCTTGCTTGTGGTTTGCATACCACTGAGGTATAATTCCCTGATCTTCATGTAGTCTGGAAGACCTGTCATGTTACTTTGGCAGGCACCTGTCTGAAGCCCTCCTTAAGAGGCAATGCTTGTGTTTGTTTAATTTTGTGCCAAGTAGGTAAAGACCTCTTAAGAGGCAATTGGCAAATAAAAGGGATGTGCAATCCATCCCCTTCTATTCAGTTGTGTCATTCACTTTGCTCACACACCATGTGTTGATGCATTGTGAATAAGAACCCAAAATCTTGTTGTGTCAGTCATGTGGTGAAGAGTTCCTACATTCTGAACTCCCATACTTTCTATTTGAGTCAAGCTCTCCCAGACCAGGGATAAGAGCTGTGAGGACTTACCCTCACTTCCCATTTCATCAGCTTCACCCTAACTCTCAATGTTAGGGTTAAGAGCTAAAAACACCCCATTCCAGTTGGCTTGTTTCTACAGCCTCGCCTTGTATGAGCCAATTGTTTGCATCTAGTGTGTGTGCTTGCTTTATTGTGCTTGTATTTGTTTGATTGTGTTGTTTAGGCTAGCTTGCTTCCTGTGCAAGTTAGGGTAGAGACCTCAACATAGGGATCGTTTGCATGACAACTTCTAGGCTCGAGTCGTAGTCTCCTTAGTAGCTTGTTATCTCCCTTGTCTCTGGTTAGGTTAGAAGTTCTTTCCCTGTTTAGGGGAACTACGTCGCCCTGATCCTCATACCAGATGAGATACGTAGGCAGGAGATGAGCTGATCTCTCTGGGCGTCCTTTTTCTTTTGCAACCCCCTTTGTGTGTGTTGGAGTCTGACGTAAGTCCAGCGATTGGCAGTTGGTTTCCTGTGTCTTGTTTGCTTGTTGGAGTTTGACGTAAGTCCAGCGATTGGCAGTCGGTTTCCTGTGTGTGTGTTTGTTGGTTCGGAGTCTGATGTAAGTCCAGTGATTGGCATTCGGTTTCCATGTTTGCCTGTTTGTGTGGTGTCTGACGTAAGTCCAGCGATTGGTAGTCGGTTTGTTGTATGGTTTTGTTTGGCGTGCGTTAGCCGAGCTACGAGTGCTCTGATTCTTCTCCGGCCAAAGAAGATACGTATGCATAGGATGCGACATCCTAGCGAGCACGTTTCTCCTGTTCCGAACTACGTCGACTCTGATGTCTGTGTCTGACAGACTACGTAGGCCCAGGAGGCGATATCCTGCCGAGTCCCGTTTCTTCCGTTTTCTGTGTTTCCTTCCGGCCTTGTGCAGTTTGTGAGCAGTTTTTAGCAACCTTTCTTCTATTCTTTTGAGCGTGGATCCCGTCGAGTACGACGGATGCGTAGGGGTGCTAATACCTTCCCTTCGCATAACCGACTCCCGATCCTTGCATCTCTGGTCGCGAGACCATGTCTTTTCCAGGTTTACTTCGAGCGTTTCCTTTCCCTCTTTTGGGATAAATAACACACGGTGGCGGCTCTGTTGTTTCGTTTTCCCGCCGGTTTTTTTCGCGTAATGCGACAGAGGATACCAAGGTGTGATCTTAATGCTAATGCATATGATGAGATATCATGAGAGATCTTAGGGTCAAAATTGGGGTCTTACAACTGCCCCTATTTAAGGATGTTCTAGCTGAGGAGATGAAAGTTAAAATCTTCGTATCGACTCAGTATCACAGACTTGAATAACAATAATAGAAACGAATTTTCGTCCATAAGAGACCTCATGATTCATATGATATGAATGTTAAAATAATCTCTACGGGGAAAAATGTTGCCACAAAGGAAAAGAATTCAGAGAGACTGAAAGTCCACAAGAGCATAATGCATTCCATAAGGGAAACTCACTAGGAAGACAGAGACTATGGGGGATAAAAAATTATGCGTAGGCCAGACTACGACTTAAAATTGTTGGGGGACACGAGGGATTCCATGAAAATAAACAATGGAAAGACTCGGTCGGGGATAAAGGAAAAATATGCAGGCGAAACGGGTAAATCAGGACAAAACTGAAATACCTGAACCAAGAAGGGGACGTCGATTTCACTGAGGAAATACGCACTCAAACTCGACTGGGGAAGAAATGAACTTCAACATAGATGTAACAGAAGTATATTATCCACTACCGGCTACTGGTTAATGAGATAACAAAATTCTGTTAGAGAGGACATCAATTACCGGGTAGGGTAAACGTGTCAAGGATGACTCGCTGAGGGCAACCAAGAGGTGTATTCATTACCAGTTACTGGGTAAGAATAAACTGTTGGGGAAAAGCCAAACAGGATCTACAACTACCGGTTACTAGGCAGAAGACCATAGAGAGAGAATATTCGTCACTGATTAAAGTGAACATATCAAGGATAAATTCAAAGGCAAGAATATCCGTCATCGGTTAAGATGAACACATCAAGGATAAACTCCATAAAAAGTAGGAATTACATCTATCAGTTACTGGATAGAATACCAAAGAAGAGAATATCTGTCACCGGTTAGGATGAACATATCAAGGATAGACTTCGCAAGGGGAAACAAGATTTACAACTACCGGCTACTGGGAAGAAGACCAAAAAGAGGTGGAAACTCGTCATCGGTTATGATGAACATATCAAGGATCAACCCTCTGGGGGAAAATAGGTATTACAACTATCTTTTTACTGGGAAGAAAACCAGAGAAGAGAATATCCGTCACCGATTAGGATGAACATATCAAGGATAGACTCAAAGCAGGGGAAGAAAATATCTGTCATCGGTTAGGATGAACATATCAAGGATAGACTTCCTGTGGAAATGTGAAAATGAATCCGCCGGGGAGAAAAAGGAAATAGATAACCTTTACCGGGTATTGGGCAAAAGTAAAATACTCACAAATTAAGAAGAGTATTACCAATTACTAGGTAATAGACTCTCCGGAGACCCAAAAGCATCTATCTAGGAAAGATCTAGACAAAAAAGGTCAATCAAAGACTCAACCCAATGAGGATATAACTCAGGGGGAGTGATTCCATCCAGATAATCAACTGGGGAGGAAGCTGAAATAATAATCATCCAAGAGGAAATAACTCAGTGGGGAATGAGAAAGGTTAAATTGTTTCTACTTAAGGGGATGACACTCTACAATAGAAAGAGGACAGACACACCAAATCTGCGTGGGGGGAAAGGATACCACCGTAGGAGAGGATCAAATAAATAATGAATCACAAAGTGTGATAATGTAATAATCAATGTATATGTATATGTATATGTATCTATGATGATTATGCTGATAAAGCGATCACTAAGGATAAAAACGTCACTGGTCTGAATCATCAATACAACACTTAGCCAATCTCCACATAAGGGAATCAATTGGAGAAAGAGAGGTATAGGATGAACACGAATTATCCATCTCAAAGGCTCAACTCTGGTTGGGGAAAAGGAAAAGATATGTCGGGGATCTACACCATCAACTCTGCGGGGAATTTTAGGTTGACACCATATCAAATGGGAGACAACCTTACAGAGGACCAGACATACTGATGTAGAATCAGTACTGAATGAAATCCGCAAGAGACTTGAGGGGAAACAAAAATCTTGTGCTGGATCTATGTAAATCGCTGAGAAAATGCACCTGCAAATCAAAGGAGGCAATTATAAACTCAACTGGGGGGACCAACAAAACTCGCCTGGAGATGTTGAAATGCTGCTGGGGATGAAATAGAGATCACACCAACTGCTAGGGGAAAACCACCAATGCTTCGCATTTTAGGCCTCACCTGTTTTTAGACCGCTAATGATATTCCTTAAATGAAATTGATTTCTCTTAAAAGTAATTGCTTTTATTATTTAAGAAAACATGTTTTTGATTTAAAATTCAATTTCAAAATGATCATCATAAAAATTTAATTCTATTTGGCTGAAAGATAAATAAGAGCAGAAACAATTGGATAACAAGCTCGACTTTATTTAATATAAAGGTAGTCTGTAAACGACAAGACTCAATAGATCTTTACAAAAGTTGGTAAATGGTAATTTACATGGAAAAGGGCTACATTGAATACAATGATCACTAATCCTCTACCGTTTTCAATATCCACTGTTCTCTTGGCTTTGGTTGAAGACTGAAGATCAACAGGATGCAGTTGCTTTCCATAACCCCTAATTTTTGCATAAATTTCCCCAAGGTGGGGTACTCAATTTATCAGGCAATTTTTGTTTGTTTTATGTCTCTAACTTTTGCCTGGATCGCCCTTTCGGGTTTTCAATCCACCGAAACGCTCATTTTTGCCTAAGCTGCCCTTTCGAGTTTTCAACTTAGCGAGTTGTTCTTTTCTTTTTAGGCAAAGTATTTCTTGATTGCATCGGCGTTAACAGGACGTGTGAACTCTTCACCATCCATAGTTGTAATAATCAAAGCACCGCCTGAAAAGGCTCTCTTAACAACATATGGGCCTTCGTAGTTAGGAGTCCATTTTCCCCTAGCATCAGGTTTTAAAGATATGGGCCTTCTTAAGCACACGGTCACCTTCTCGGAATACACGAGGCTTGACCTTCTTATCAAAAGCTTTCTTGATTCTCTGTTGATATAACTGACCATGACACATGGCAGTCAACCTCTTCTCTTCAATCAAATTCAGCTAGTCATACCTGGTCTGACACCATTCAGCCTCTGTCAACTTGACTTCCATCAAGACACGCAAAGATGGGATCTCAACCTCCATTTGGAGCACAACTTCCTTGCCATAAACAAGTGAGAAAAGGGTTGCCCCTGTTGAAGTGCAGATGGATGTAAGATACTCGTGCAAAGCAAATGGGAGCATCTCATGCCAATTTTTGTAGGTCACAACCATCTTCTGGATGATCTTCTTAATGTTCTTGTTTGTAGCTTCAACAACCCCATTCATCTTAGGTCTGTAGGGAGAAGAATTATGATGTGCAACTTTGAAGTCTTTGCAAAGAGCTTCCACAATGTTATTGTTTAAGTTAGATCCATTATCAGTATAGATCTTACTTGGCACACCATAACGATATATAATCTGATTCTTGATAAACCTTACAACAACTTACTTGGTTACATTCGCATACGATGCCGCTTCAACCCACTTTACGAAGTAGTCAATAGCCACCGAAATGAAACGATGTCCGTTCAAAGCTTTAGACTCAATCATGCCAATCATATCAATTCCCCACATGGAAAAGGGCCATGGAGAGGAAATGACATTCAATATTGTTGGAGGAACATGAATCTTATCTGCATAAATTTGAAACTTGTGGCATTTCATCACAAACTTGTAACAGTCAGACTCCATAGTCAGCCAATAGTAACCTGCTCTCAACATCTTCTTTGCCATAGCATGTCCATTGGAATGAGTACCAAAGGAACCTTTATGGACTTCAGCCATTAACAAGCCTGCTTCGTGTCTATCCATGCATCTGAGCAGAACCATATCAAAATTTCTCTTGTACAACACATCACCATTCAGGTAAAAGTTGTCGGCTAATCTCCTCAAAGTTTTCTTATCTTTCAAAGATGCCGCAGGCGGGTACAACTGACTTTGGAGAAAACATTTGATATCAAAATACCACAGATTTTCATCTTTGATATCTTCAACAGAAAACACATGAATTGGCCTATCAAGACGCATCAAAGTCAAATTAGGAACTTCATTCCCAAACTTCACCATGATCATTGAAGCCAACGCTGCAAGAGCATTTGCCGTCTGGTTTTCATCTCGAGGGATATGATGAAACTCAACCTTTGTAAATAAAGTTGAAATCCTCCTTGCATAATCTCTATATGGTATCAAACCGGGTTGATTTGTCTCCCATTCACCTTTGATCTGATTTACAACCAAAGCTGAATCTCCATAGACGTCAAGATATTTGATTCTGAGATCAATGGCCTCTTCAAGCCCCATAATGCAAGCTTCATACTCAGCCATGTTGTTTGTACACTTGAAAGTCAATCTAGCCTTAAATGGAAAATGAGTGACTTGAGGAGTAATAATCATTGCCCCAATGCCATTACCATACTCATTAACAGCTCCATAAAATACCATGCCCCAACGGGAACCATGTTCTGGCCCTTCTTCAAGCAATGGTTCATCGTATTCTTTCATTTTCAAGTACAAGATCTCTTCATCAAGAATATCATATTGTACAGACTGATAATCTTCAATTGTTTGGTAAGCCAAATGGTAAGCCAAGACACTACCTTTAGTAGCTTTTTGAGATCGGTATTCAATATCATATTCTGACAACAACATCTGCCAACGGGAAATCCTCCCAGTTAAAGCAGGCTTCTCAAAAATGTACTTGATTAGATCCATTTTGGATATCAACCAAGTAGTATGATTCAACATATACTGGCGCAGACGCTTAGCATCCCAAGCGAATGCGCAATAAGTGTTCTCAAGCATAGAATACCGAGTCTCACAATCGGTGAATTTCTTATTGAGATAGTAAATTGCATAATCTTCTCTTCCAGTTTTGTCTTGCTGACCTAAAACACAACTCATACTCTCTTCAAGCACAGTCAAACACAGGATCAATGGTCTTCCTTCGACAGGCGGAGATATAATCGGAGGTTCAAGCAGATATTCTTTCATACTATTAAAAGCTTTCTGGAAATCCTCGGTCCAATCACAAGACTGATCTTTCCGAAGAAGCTTGAATATAGGCGCATAAGTGACAATCATATGCAAAATGAATCTTGAAATATAATTCAAACGGCCGAGAAAACCTATGACTTGCTTCTCAATTTTGGGCGCAGACATCTCTCGTATCGCTTTGACCTTGGCAGGATCAACTTCAGTACCCTTCTAACTGACAGTAAAGCCTAACAACTTACCAGAATGAACACCAAATGTATACTTATTGGGCAATCATATCATCAACATAAACTTCGATCTCTTTATGCATCATATCATGAAAAAGAGTGGTCATAGCTCTCTGGTACGTTGCACCAGCATTCTTTAAACAGAAAGGCATCACTCTATAACAGAATGTTCCCTAAGGTGTAATGAATGTGGTCTTCTCCATATCTTCGGGTGCCATTATAATCTGATTATATCGGGAAAATCCGTCCATAAACGAAAAGACTTTGAATTTAGCAGTATTGTCCACCAACATATCAATGTGTGGCAGAGGAAAATCATCTTTCGGACTAGCTTTGTTCTGATCTCTATAATCGACACACATACAGACTTTTCCATCCTTCTTCGGAACAGGCACAATATTGGCCACCCACTGTGGATACTCAGCAGTAACAAAAAAACCGACACTGATTTGCTTTTGCAATTCTTCTTTGATCTTTATTGCCATATCAAGGTGAGTCCTCCTCAACTTTTGCTTGACTGGCGGGCATTCTGGCTTCAATGACAATCTATGCTCCACAATCTCAAAATCCAAACCAGGCATGTCTTGATAGGACCAGGCAAACACATCTGAGTACTCTTGGAGCAGATCAACCACCCCCTTCTTAACCTATGGACACAGTTGAGACCCAATCTTGACTTCCTTCACATCATCTTCGGAACACAAGTTGACTGGCTCAACTTGCTCTTGAATGGATGAATGGCTTTTTCCTCGTGCTCAAGTAGAAACCAACCTGCATAATGATTTGATATTTTGATTTTAGAGAAGTTAATTATGACCAAATATTATGCAGATGGACAATTATTATTTATTTATGTTTTTTGTGATTACCAGTTTCAGAAAAAGCAAAAAGTAAAAATAAAACATCATAGATGTGGATGAATAGAATTGCATTTTATTGATGACTAATTTGAAACATGCCCTACAATGTTCACTTCTCCCTTAGGCATAGGAGAAGGATTTTCTAAAATGATAAAAATAAATTTCTTAGAGTGATGGACAATAACAGGAACATCATCAACGATCCAATTGTTGCAAGCCTTTCCATGCATCACAAAATTGGAGCAACCTTCATCTTTATCACCCTCGATCACAGCAGTTGAGTGTTGTTCATTACAATGGATGAACCCTCCGCTACGAAAACTCGGTTGCATATCTTCAGCTTTGACATAAGACGATCCTCATTAAAATCCCAGGCTCGGTTCTTGTTCTCTGCGACCTCTACCATACAACCCCATTAATCTGAACTGCCATCTTCAATAATCTTCTGAGTGTCTTTGAAAGAGGACATAGGTTCCCCAGCTTTCTTCACTTTAGTAATAGATAAAGCTTGGAACGGAGTTCCAACCTCATCCTCAGCTTCGACATATGAAAAAGACGACAAATGGTTGTTGGTGTAATCCCTAGAGGCTAATACTTTTGGTACTTGTATCGAATTATTTATTAATAATAAAAGGCTTTTTCTTTATTATGTTTGTTTAATAAAGTCCCTAGAATAGTTAGTCCGTTTAATGTATCAAGTGTGACTTAATCATGAGATCCCATTAAACATAAGGACAGTATTCTTAAAGTATCCGTAGTCGAGCTTTATTGTGAAATGGGATAACATTAAAGCATTAAGACTATTATGTATATAGACTGATGATCACATCTCATGGATCATGGATAAGGAGTTATCAAGTCTTAAACATATGTATGAATATTAAGAGTAATATTTATACTGGATTGACCCGCTATGAGAATACTATATAGAATGTTGTGCAAAGTGTCATAAGTTATTCTCATGGTGATAATGGTGTATACCACCCTTCGACCTGAAACCACTATGGACGCTAGATGTGGAGTCGAGTGCCTTATTGCTGATCAAACATTGTCCGTAACTGGATGACCATAAATACAGTTGATGGATACTTCACGAAGCATGTTGAGGGACATGAGTGACCTAGATGGAATTTGCCTATCCTGTGTAACAGGATAAAT